>NC_054559.1:11768146-11800646 GCF_017654505.1 Polyodon spathula | reverse complement strand
CATTGTTAAATTAATTCATAAATTAAATGAATATATGTCTATTTATTACTTATTTGTATGCAAATATTTAAGGAAAAGGGTATACACATAGGCCTACTGCATACACGCTATTGGCTAAACTTAAATCGTTCTTGCTATTGTTTTCTCATTGCTATACTATTAATGATATGACAGTTCAGAAGGTGTAAATATCAGTGGGCTTGTAATATAGCAATCAATTGGTAATCTAAGTGACCAGTTTATTTTATTTCTGTATGTATTGATCGGACTACATACATATAATAATATAAAACAATTAATAAAACAAAAATCACATAAGTAAATGAATAATGTTATATATCACGTTCAATATTTTAATTTTTTTTTTCTCCTGCAGGTTAATCGTCGTCTTTCCCCAGACAAAGATCTACTTTTCTCACTTCGCGGATCTCTCCCCCACTTCTCCGCAGATCAAGGCTCACGGTGCCAAGGTCCTAGGCGCAATTGGTCAGGCCGTCAGCGGCATTGACAATGTGAGCGCCAGCCTGTCCAAGCTCAGCGAGCTGCACGCCTACAACCTCAGAGTGGACCCAGTCAACTTCAAGGTAATGACTCGTGGTTAATGTTAGACCCTGCATTACGCCATGTTTTGGACAAATTGTTTGTTCCTACCAAGAAGCTAGAAGAAGACAAATTCTAGGAAATAATTCTGGTTTTTTTTTCCTTTTTTCTACAGCTTTTGGCTCATACCCTGCTGGTTACCCTGTCTGCTTCTCTGGGCGCTGAATTCACTCCTGAAGTCCACCTCGCTTGGGACAAATTCCTTGCCATCGTCGCCACCGTCCTGTCTGAGAAATACCGATAGATCTTTACAGGGGCGTGAAAGGGTAGTCTGCGCGCTGTCCCGGATAGAAAGCGTACACCAATAGGCTGATAACACCGTTATGCTGTTCTGTCTGTATATGATATTTGTTGTCCATGCACTCCCCTGTTTTTTTCTCAATAAAAAAAATAAAATGAAATGAAATTCACGTTGCCTTTTGTATTTCTGTGGTTCTGATGAAAATGTGTCTTTTTTAGAAAGATTTTACATTTTAAGAACGTCTTTGGGTTATAATGCAAGCCGAAAAGGTCAACACGTTGTCTTTTTCACAACCTTCTAAGTTCAATGGGTCAAATTTATAATCAAGTTGGGTCATTTTTTTTTTTTTTTTTGTTCAATAAGAGTCAGCTTGGCTATTATTATTGTGTCATCTAACATATTCCAATAATTCTTGACCGCTTTAGTTTCAGTAAAAACATAAGCTTGTGTCACCTACATTTATTTGAACAGTTCAAAGGATCAGTATTACTATGAGTTGCACCCTTTTGTTGTAAAAGGGAAAAAAAAACAAAAGCTAATGGGTACAGACATTGCAAGAAGCAACACGTTTTTATGGAGGGCTAAGAGCTCTTCGGTAACCCCCCTGGTTTATTTATTTGAAGTTTTTTTTTTTTTTAAAATTATTTAAAAAAAAAAAAAAAAAAAAAAAAAAAAAAACGGGTACAAAGTTAGCAACACTTACAGGATAGTTCAGTATGGTGAGCTCCAGCGGACTACAAGTATTTTTAATAATCTTGCCCATAGTGTAGTGATTTAACAAACGTGCATTTTTGTGTTGTTGTTACCTAACCTTACGCTGCTGCCAGTTTATTATTTTCTCTAAATTTACAGATTTACAAAAAAGAATCCGTAATTGTATTGTAATAGAACAGCGTTTTAACAGTGTAATTGCCGTGATAGATTGTGCCAAGCAGTTTCCAAGTTCAAGGCAATTAAAAACAAATATTTTCAACATCAGTGGAACTTTTGCATCTTTGATTAGCAAGGATACAAAGTAAGATATATTCCTGAAAAAAAGTGCTTCTAGAGTTATTATTGGTGGATATTTTTAAAAGAAACATATCAAATTAAGTTTGATTTTCTTAACTTTAAATAACATATGGTTTGCTCAAAGTTTAATCTGTTCTCTAGCTAAATGGCAATTTTTATCAGCCAGCATATTCATTGACTAAATACAAGAGGTCTATGCTGCTGTCTTATTGTTCTTATGCGACTATGGAAACTTCAAGAGATAGGTGTTCTTTTGAGACGGCGTTACAGCTTCTGTTCAGCGGGGATAAAGGTCAGCACCCCGTTTATCTGTGCTTTGTAAAACAGTATTTAAAAAACACACGCCTTAGAAAAGTTTTAATTGAACTTTTTTTTTTAAATTGTATTATTAGTAGTATTAGTATTGCAGTCAGAATGTATTAAACACAAGTATAAAATAATGAATTAATCATTCAAAGGAATTTAAACGACAACGTTAAGAAAAATGTAATGTTTTGTGCTAATAATGTATTTGTTGAACGGTATTAAAAATTTACCTGTTCCAATATTTAAACGGTAACAATCGCAATTAACAATAATGAATCACGTTTACAAGGGTGTCCAGCAATATTAAATGTAACTAAAAAAAAAATGTACTAAATTGTAAGGCAATTACAACAAGTAACCTACAGATAATCGGAATGTTAAACTCAATGGATCCGTAACCTGCTTAAATAAAATAATAACGGAATGCAGGCTAGTCATGAAAACCACCGCGGCTGAATATTTCAGATTTTACTCTGCATGTCATGAGCGAGAGTTGTTTTATCACTCTTTTAAGGCAAACAGCCAAAATACGCTTGCTGCATTTGCCAGAGATAAAGGCGTTATTGGCAACCGCCAGCTCGTAGCAGGGATTGCGGGCTATTGCAATTAAACAAACTCTCTCTCTCTCTCTCTCTCTCTCTCTCTCTCTCTCTCTCTCTCTCTCTCTCTCTCTCTATATATATATATATATATATATATATATATATATATATATATATATATATATATATGAAAAGCTGTCTTAAAATATGGGTTAGAGTACAGTAAACACGTGCATTGACAAAGTAGCCTGAATCTTATTTTAACAAATAAATACATGCAAACGCTAAGAGTTTGTGATAAAAGGGCCCCCCTCAGAGCTGACAATAAAGTGCTGAGTAGGATTAGAGGTTGTCGAACTTCTGTTTCTTATCGCGCCTTTTAAACAAAGGCCCCTTTTAAAGTAGGTTGTCGTGTTTGGGAAGAGAAGGACAAGTTAGGCGTTTCTGAGGCAGCGTGGCTCTCCAAGCAGATGCAATGGACGTAGATTTCTCTTCAGGTGAGCTCGATTAAACGGTTAGTTGTAAATTAACATTAGCAAATAATGAAAGGCACAGCAAAAACAAAAAAAAGGTATGATCATTGTTAAGACTCTGCAAACATCTCGCTATAGTTAAACAGTATTGTAACGATAGTATCACGCATTTTCTGGGCGAATCGTTCTATATAAACAGGACAACAATCAAATAATGTTACCTAACTTCACTGTAGTAAGGTAACCTCTTTGGAGCAGATGTTAAATACATCCTATTATTACAGTGTACAGCTAGCTATATAAAATAGTAAAATGTATTTAACTCTGTTGCATAAGATAAGGACAGTACATTATTTTAGTTTTTGCTAAATTACATCACATGTGTGTTCATTAATATTATTATTTTTTATCACCCACGGGGTGGTATTCCTGTAGAAGAGGAGCTGCCTGTGCCCCATTGTTACCCAGTTTCTGGAGCGACGCTTTTAGCATTATCGTCCTTGAGCTCTCTTAGTTTTGTTGTTTCTTTCTGGAACACGATGTTGAGACCTGGGTTGGGGTCAGTTTTAACAAGTGTTACAACTGACCCCATACACCATTAGCTCGACTGTATTTTGCCACACGATGCTTGCACTTAAGTAAACAAAATGTACATATGTCACTGTTCTTGAATTAAATTAACTGTAGTAAAATAATTATTCTACACAGAATGTTACATCTGAACCCATCCCCGTTACGACTGAACCTAGCCATGGGGTCAATTGTAACATCGGACAGCTTACATTCCAAGCGCTCTTGCTGTATGTATATCAGCTCTTAAAACAGGATAAGTATGTGGATTGGTAGATGGCAGGTGTAAGTTGTTTCTATCAAAGTCTGGTCAAACTAATTCAAATCGTCTGTGCGTAATGGGGAGAAAGGTTAAACATGTTGCATCTGTCGCCGCTCTACCTCTGTATATTCAGCAGAAACAGCGATTCGGGGGTTACATTCAAATATTTATTTTGTATTATTAATATCCCGTTCTTTTTTACCAGCTGCTGCCTCATTGCATCCTGCGACCCTGGCCACGTTAAGAAAAATGTAATGCAACGTTAAGAAAAATTTAATGTTTTGTGCTAAAATGTATTTGTTGAAAGGTATTTAATATGTAACTGTTCCAATATTTAAGCGGGAACAATCGCTATATTAATGATTCACGTTTACAAGGGTGTCCAGCAATATTAAATGTAACTAAAAAAAATGTACTAAATTGTAAGGCAATTACAACAAGTAACCTACAGATAATCGGAATGTTAAACTCAATGGATCCGTAACCAGCTTAAATAAAATAATAACGGAATGCAGGCTAGTCATGAAAACCACCGCGGCTGAATATTTCAGATTTTACTCTGCATGTCATGAGCGAGAGTTGTTTTTATCACTCTTTTAAGGCAAACTGCCAAAATACGCTTGCTGCATTTGCCAGAGATAAAGGCGTTATTGGCAACCGCCAGCTCGTAGCAGGGATTGCGGGCTATTGCAATTAAACAAACTCTCTCTCTCTCTCTCTCTCTCTCTCTCTCTCTCTCTCTCTCTCTCTCTCTCTCTCTCTCTCTCTCTCTCTATATATATATATATATATATATATATATATATATATATATATATATATATATATATATAAGAAAAGTCTTAAAATATGGGTTAGAGTACAGTAAACACGTGCATTGACAAAGTAGCCTGAATCTTATTTTAACAAATAAATACATGCAAACGCTAAGAGTTTGTGATAAAAGGGCCCCCCTCAGAGCTGACAATAAAGTGCTGAGTAGGATTAGAGGTTGTCAAACTTCTGTTTCTTATCGCGCCTTTTAAACAAAGGCCCCTTTTAAAGTAGGTTGTCGTGTTTGGGAAGAGAAGCACTAGTTAGGCGTTTCTGAGGCAGCGTGGCTCTCCAAGCAGATGCAATGGACGTAGATTTCAGGTGAGCTCGATTAAACGGTTAGATGTAAATTAACATTAGCAAATAATGAAAGGCATATTACTGAATTAAAAATGGTACATTGAAATTTCGTTCTGTTCGATATTTTATTTTAAAACACTTAAACTCAAAATCAGTTATTGTAAGGTGACATTGGTTATATGTTGGGAAATATTTTTAAGAAAAATAAAAAACTGAAATATCTTGCTTGCATAAGTATTCAACCCCCCCACATTAATATTTGGTAGAGCCACCTTTCGCTGCAATAACAGCTTTAAGTCTTTTGGAGTAAGTATGTACCAGCTTTGCACAGTGTTGGAGTGATTTTGGCCCATTCTTCTTGGCAGATTTGCTCCAGGTTGTTCAGGTTGGTTGGACGACGCTTGTGGACTGCAATTTTCAAATAGTGCCACAGATTCTAAATGGGATTGAGATCAGGACTTTGACTGGGCCACTGTAGGACATTCACCTTTTTGTTCTTGAGCCACTCCAAAGTTGCTTTGGCCTTGTGCTTGGGATCATTGTCCTGCTGAAAGGTGAATTTCCTCCAAAGCTTCAGTTTTTTAGTGGACTGAAGCAGATTCTCTTGCAATATTCTCCTGTATTTTGCTCCATCCATTCTTCCTTCAATTGTAACAAGATGCCCAGTCCCTGCTGATGAGAAGCATCCCCACAGCATGATGCTGCCACCACCAAACTTCACTGTAGGGATGGTGTGTCTTGAGGCATGGGCAGTGTTAGGTTTGCACCACACATAGCGCTTTGAGTTTTGGCCAAATAGCTCTATCTTGGTCTCATCTGACCACAAAATCTTTTCCCACATCGCAGCTGGGCCACTCTCATGCTTTCTGGCAAACTTCAGACGTGCTTTCAGATGGTAATTTTTGAGTAACGGCTTCTTTCTTGCCACCCTCCCATACAGGTCAGTGTTATGCAGAGCTCTTGATATGGTTGACTGGTGCACCATTACTCCACTCCCAGCCACTGAACTCTGTAGGTCCTTCAAAGTGATTGTTGGCCTCTCTGTGGCTTCTCTCACAAGTCTCCTTCTTGTTTGAGCACTGAGTTTTGAGGGACGGCCTGGGTGGTGTGATGTAGCTTCCACTTCCTGATTATTGATCCAACTGTGCTCACTGGGATATCCAAACACTTGGATATTATTTTGTACCCTTTCCCTAATCTATGCATTTGTATTACTTAATCTCTTACTTCTGTAGAATGCCCTTTGGTCTTCATTTTCCTTCAGATTCACAGCCTTACCAATGATCCTCCAACAGTGGGGTTTTTATCCAGAAAATGTGACAGGAACTTTAATGGTTCACAGGTGGAGGCCAATGGTAAGGTAATTGTGTCCTCGTTAGGGCAATTTCTTTCATCGGTGCAAACTGAGAGCTTCCACAGCATAGGGGTTGAATGCTTATGCAAGCAAGATATTTCAGTTTTTTATTTTTCTTCAAAATATTTCCCAACATAAAACCAATGTCATCTTACAATAATTGATTCTGAGTTTCAGTGTTTAAAAATAAAATATCAAACAGAACAAAATTTCAATGTACCATTTGTAATTCAGTAATATGAGAGAATTGGTCAGGGGTCTGAATGCTTTTGCAAGGCACTGTATATAGTCGCAATTCTTATGGCAAAATATAGATTGACATTTAAGTAACCCTTTCTCCAAAGCAGACAGGTTGGGCCACAAAAGAGTTCTGTATATTATCATCGTGTAAAACGCTGTCAAATATAATTTGGATTAGGCAAACACAAACAATTGTAGATATCACTGAGCGCAATGTTCCCGTTCCAAAGTGTGACCTCACGGTTACCGAGACACATATCGTTAACCCTTACCCTAACTCTGTGGCCTGTCTAGTCAACAACGAAACGAAGTTGTAGTATTGTGATTTATAATATAGTCAAATACAGGTTGGCAATACATAATACTTTTATTGTATTTGTTGACATATTTTACCAGGAATTTCCTTGAGGCGCAAATTACCTGATTTTCAATAAAGTCATACATGTATAAATTAATGTGATATCTTAACCCCTTCAAGTGAGTGTTTTCATAAACATACAACAGCTATCATCAATACAATGCAGCATATTAAATAGCATTTGTCTCCCCCAAATGGTTAAAACGAGTTACTGCATTGATGAATTACTGAGAACCGTTGCAAAGTGAACAACTCCCTCGCTGCTGACGAGATACAGAGATTTTGCAACAAGCCCCACTATCATGCTCCATTTTATACATTATAGATGGTCTTCTGTCAATCCGCACAGACAGCCTTATTAAACCAGGTATTGCTAAACGCAGTGTATGAACACATTATGTGCATGTCTGCGAAGCAATTTATAACTTCTACGATGGCTTGAGTAAACCAGTCCAGATTATTGCTTGATGCAAAACACACACAAACTAATTTTGGTTGCAGTGTGTCTGTTACCATGAACGTAGCGTCTGTGCGTTCACTGCTTTGTTGTGGGTAAACTCCGATCGTGTTCAGCTACAGGTTTAATGAGCACAATTGGAAGTTTATGTGAGACTACTTCTGTTTTCTTTATTTGTATGTTGTTTTTATTTTTATTTATTTATTTGTTTTTTTTTTACTATCACATGCAAAATAATAAAACTTGAATCAAGAGGCGTGGTGTTTGTACTGTTACAAGCAAGCGGATGAGTCGTACACGCTACATGCGCATATACAGTGTTGCCTGCAGGGGGAGGGTTGTGATAGCGAATTCTTTAGGTTTTTTTAATTTCTAAAAGGCGGTAGCTGTAATACACCAAATACACTGAGAGGAGATAATACCCCCCTCAGTCATGTCAAGTTTCATGTCTATAAATCTGTTTTATAATGCATACCTTTTTTTTTTAAGTTATTGCAGGGCAGCTTCTCCAACTCCACTGAGCTCACACAAACAATTTTAAAATGTCTAAAAATGCAATAAATAACTTCCATGACCATGTTTATTATGCATTGTTCCTCGGTATCCTGTTAAGCGCTTTGTGATGGTGGTCCACTATGAAAGGCGCTATATAAAATAAAAATTGATTGATTGATTGATTGATCAGGACCGAAGGGGGTATTTTCAACATGAACTCTGTGTATCATGTTTTAAAGTACAACATCAAACTAGTTAGATAACTGTATAAAACACAAAGCTAAGCAGATCTAAACGTTCGTTAGTATTATTTTTAATTGTGCATCAAATGTATTGTTTCAGTTGTAATTCATCTAAACTTAAAAAACCCACATAAATGACAATACTGTATGTTTGTTTCCATATATATATATATATATATATATATATATATATATATATATATATATATATATATATATATATGCATTTAATTCCAATCGACATTATGGTTGTTAATTTCCACCAATCGACAATATGTAAATATTATAAGATATATATGGAGATATGTCTTATATATATATATGACTATGTTTGTTTCCAAAGATATGTATATATACCTTTAAAAGAGGGAAATCCAGAAAGTTCTGCAGAGTCTGCAGATGGTGAATGGGAGATAAACGTGTCAATAGCTGTAGAAGCCCTCAGCGCTAACCACACCAGTCAAATGGGACGAGAATGTGTGTCAAGGATGAAAAATTGAATAGCATTTCTGATATCCCGCTGTACAGTAATACATACGGTTTTAGTTTAGCATTTACATTTACAATACGATTGTTACATTTCTTTTAATGACAACAACCAACTTTTTAAAAAACATGACAACAATAACATACAAAATAGTTTAAATGCTGAATGCAAGTGATTGATTGTTAAAGCATAGACCTACAGACAAACATATATTTTTTAGCAGCCTAGAGCTGCCATTCTACCGAGGTCAAACTTCGGTTTCAAGCTATAGCTGCAGTATTTATTTGACTGCTTGGAATGGACAAGTCAACCTCCAAATCTATGTTACAGAGCAAATCAACAGAGAAAATGAAGGAGTCTTTTGTACTTAACCAGAATGTGTACATGAGCATCAGCACTGATGATGCAAAAAATAATAATAATAATAATAATGAAAAAAATAAAAACGAGGATACGACCTCGGTGTCCTCGTAGCTAGTTACGGCCATGATTCTTACCACTGTTTGCTGATAATGGAACGCAATTTTTATATCTGAATATTTAATAATCCGAGGGCAAACTAAAGACTATTTGCTTATAGATTAGTTTTGATGAAATATCTTGCAATAATTGAGCTTAAATAAAATGAAACACACACAACCTCCTCTCTATCTTTCAAACATATTATATATCTATTATATATATATATATATTATATATATATCTATATATTTATATATATATATATATATATATATAAGTGTATATGACAGAATACTGGTTTCTCATGTTTGTATTCTCGGTAACTTTATACCCCAACCACTGGGGTGTTATGACAAAAAAAAAAACGGGGATCCAAATCTATATCGCCAAGCACCTTTACAGAGGATAAAAGTAAGGTCACACAATAACAAGTACATTCTGAAAATGAATTATAAATATGAAGCATGTTGAACCCCCATCATGGTTCTCAAAGTACATTAACCATTAAATGCCATGCAAGAACGGTCTTTTATTTAGTACGGTTTTTATTTAGAGGAATTATTTACAGAACATCAACAAATAAACAGGCATTGTGGTTCTTTAAACAATTCATGGTTCGTTTTAATATTTTGAATAAGGCCGAGTTCGGTTTATTAAGACCGAAGTGTATATTAGTTATAGACAGTGCTGTATTTATACAGTAATGAGTAAGACTCAAAAATTCAGCGAAGGCTGTAAATTGTAGAAGAAAAAAAAAACGTTGTTGGGGTACATATGTTTATCTTGTGTAGGACGGCAACTTGGCATCATTCCACGCGGAATGGGTCACCGCTGTTCTCGTTGCTGGTGGGGACTCTTGTAACCAATCAAAGGAGAGTTTTAATTTGATTGTCTCTGGGAGTGTCTGACGCCTGGCCAATATAAAGGATCCTCACAGCTTGAATTGTCACCAGGTTTTGTCCTACGCACACTTGTTAAACAGTTGGAAAAGAAAACGCAGACCGAAAGATGACTCTCACAGCAGCAGACAAAGCCCACGTGAAGGCTATTTGGTCCAAGGCAGGCAGCAAGGCCGAGGAGATTGGCGCCGAAGCTCTGGGAAGGTAATTAAACTTCGTTGACAACAATGCATAATCAGTTATTATTATTATTATTATTATTATTATTATTATTATTATTATTATTATTATTATTATTATTATTATTGCTCGACATTGAGCGGGTTTCATGGCGACATGTCAGTGAAATTAATAAAAACGAATAAAAACTAAAGTTTTCAGTAACTTGCAAATTATATTAGGTAGTACCTTAATGTTAACAAATTGAATGTTGTCTTTTTTTTAATAGGATGCTCGAGGTCTTCCCACAGACCAAGACATACTTCTCCCACTACGCCGAGCTCGGTGTGAAATCAGCTCAAGTGCGCACCCACGGCAAGAAGATCATAGACGCGCTTACCGGCGCAGTCAACCACATAGATGATTTCACTGGGACTCTGTCCTCTCTGAGCACTCTGCACGCCAACACATTGAGAGTTGATCCTGCCAACTTCAAGGTAAAAAAAACAAAAAAAAACGCCAGACTTTAATAACTTTATATCGATATTTCTGCAATGATATTGTACTGTAGCTACGTGGAATAAATATTAAAATGTTTTCTTATTGTGTTTATTACTGTTAAACTTCATTATAGGTTCATCTTGTCATTAAGTATTTGGAAGTGGCATTGATTGATTGATTGAATTCTGTTTTCATCTCAGATCCTGTCCCACACCATCCTGGTGGTCCTGGCCCTTTACTTCCCTGCTGAGTTCACTCCGGAGGTTCACCTTTCATGCGACAAGTTCCTTGCCCTCGTGTCCCACGTCCTGGCTGACAAGTACCGCTAAAACATCGAGAGCCGAGCTCAAGGCAGGACTCTTACTAGCCATGTCCAGCCGGAGTATTCAGTTGTTGTCAATAACAATATGAACATGGAATAAATAAAAACTTTTTTCCCCATTAAAAACAGTCTGGTGTTCATTTCTATACACATAACATATGCTTTAATGTATTTAAATATTTAAAAAGTGTAACAGTACGATCTCAAGGTTTCTGATGGTCGTGCACAGTCTTTTGCCATCCAACACAATCAAGCTTTTTCCTTTACTGTTCTTTCAGCAAATGATTTACACATGGGGTTGACGCTTCAAACAACCAAAACCAGACACTTAACCATTCAACCATTGAGTAGGTAGAGTGCTGTCTCAATCCAACGCAATTAGTGGCAGCGGAAGTGAATAGGAGTCTCAATTGATCAGTTGTGGTCGGTTCATTAATTTTAGTTAACAAATAATTACAGTACTTCTGAATGGCTGCCATGTGTGTGGATTTAGCGCAGCAATATGTGTAATAATTTATACTCGCTTCAGAAATTAATGGTTCAATACAAATTCTACACACAGCTGAAACTTTCCAAATACAGTAACCACCATGTGCTAACTTAAACATTACTAATTAATCATTAATATATATATATTATAGATAGAATCACATAACCACATGTATAGTATATATGGCGGAGTGTACTATTATATTTAATTTAGCTACATAAACCACATATAGAAAATCTTAAATATTAATATAATATATATATATATATAATATATAGATATAATATTATATATATATACACACACACACACACACACACACACACACACACACACACACACACACACATACACATATATATATATATATATATATATATATATATGGAAACAAACATACAGTATTGTCATTTATGTGGGTTTTTTAAGTTTAGATGAATTACAACTGAAACAATACATTTGATGCACAATTAAAAATAATACTAACGAATGTTTAGATCTGCTTAGCTTTGTGTTTTATATAGTTATCTAACTAGTTTGATGTTGTACTTTAAAACATGATACACAGAGTTCATATTGAAAATACCCCCTTCGGTCCTGATCAATCAATCAATCAATCAATTTTTATTTTATATAGCGCCTTTCATAGTGGACCACCATCACAAAGCGCTTAACAGGATACCGAGGCACAATGCATAATAAACATGGTCATGGAAGTTATTTATTGCATTTTTAGACATTTTAAAATTGTTTGTGTGAGCTCAGTGGAGTTGGAGAAGCTGCCCTGCAATAACTTAAAAAAAAAGGTATGCATTATAAAACAGATGTATAGACATGAAACTTGACATGACTGAGGGGGGTATTATCTCCTCTCAGTGTATTTGGTGTATTACAGCTACCGCCTTTTAGAAATTAAAATATATATATATATATAGATATATATATATATATATATATATATATATATATATATATATATATATATATATATATATATATATATATATATATATAAGAATATTCTTTATGGCTTGCATGTATGGCCTTTTTGAATTAGAATTATTAAAATATAGTCAGTGTTGCCATCGTTTTACACTAAGGAAGTAAATAGCCTATAGCAAGAAACAACCTGAGTTAGTTGATGGCCTTTCTCTAGAACTCTTTACAAAGAACTACTCTGCTAGTTCTATATAGAGTATTTAATAGAAAACCAAAGTGTTCTTAATACATTTTCATAATTCGAGTGTGTGTAGTATATAGTATATTTAAAGAGCAGTATGAAGTTTTCCTCAGTAAATTGCAATCCATTTGTATAAGCAAGACACAGCTTCCCACTAGGTACAACATTCCCATCTTATTTCCCTACCATGTCCATTCAAAAGACACAGCTCTCTCATTAGAAATGAGATCCAAGATGCACGTTCTTGTATCTCATAGGTATTAATTAATCCCAAGTACCTCATTTTGAATGAATCGATTAAGGAACTTTTCTATTTGATCCCCTACTTGCCTTGTGCCAGTCAGATTCAATCCATGTTATAATTGAAAGGAGACCCGAACTGTAAAAGTGACCGCCTATTACAGATATATTTTCAATGGCTTGAACTGATATTACAGTAAATGCAGAACCGGTACTGACCCAAACAAATAAAGAACAATGATACAATAAGTGCAATGCAATTAATACTTGCATTCGTTTAAAAGCAACAATTGAATAGAACTCAGTGCATTCCATCTCAACCCACATCCTTTTCATATTAAAGTATTTTTTTTATGCAACATGTATTTAACCCCTTAAGGTACACAAGGAACTGAGCGGTTGTGGAAACGGTGTCTTATTAAAATACATTTGAGAGTGATGCAAGTTTCTGATCCCTGGGGACGTTATATATATATATATTATATATATATATATAGAATATATCTATATATATATATATATTATATATATATATATATATTGCAGGGGAGCTAGTGATCACTTTGAATATATATATATAATATATATATAATATATATATATATATATATATATATATATATATATATATATATATATATATATATATATATATATATATATATATATATATATATATATATATATAACATACAAAGTTAGTATCGTGTTTGACCTCCCTGAGCATTAATACAATCCTGCAGCGTATCTTTCGTTGTTCTTGCGTTAATTAAAATCATGTCTTTCAAATGGCTGTTTACACAGATTCTTAATCAATTCATTTTGGCAATTTGATCTCAACTCAAATACCAAGCACTGAGCACCTGACGTGTTTTATGAAAACATATGACTTTGAGCTCAGTATTTTGTTATCCCAAGGACCAATACTACTCCAACAATCAACAAACCTATCTGCTCACTATTTAAAATGGAAATAGCATTATGTATGTGCCCAATGAGCTATTGATTGTTGCATTTTCATTGTGTATCAATGTATATAACAAGATGATTGATAGGTCATATTAGGCACATACAGATAATGTACAGAAAATTAGTTTGTATTTGAACATTCTAATCTGAAGCTATAGACAACATGACAAGCATTCGAAAGAAAAAAAGATAAACAAAAATATCCAGTGTTAATAATTAATAATTAAAAGTATGGGGGATTCAGTAGGGATGGAAATAAATGTATTCAACCTTGGGGCATTTGTATGAATTTATTCATATATTTACATATGTGTTTTTTTGTTTTGTTTTTTTCTTATTTATTGCATTACCTAAATTAAGATAGTTAATGAACACTTTAAATTAAACGGGTTTTTCAAATGGTATTGTTTATTATATTTTACTTTCGATATGATTATGGTATCTTAAATTAAGTATCATTAAAAAGTATTAGCTTTACTTTGTTTTTTTTTCGTTTTTTTTTTACTGATAAGCCTTTTCTTAAACGTATCTCTGTTAACAGCAGTTAACACATGCAATTGAATTACTAATACCAAGTAAGACGGGCCTTCTGCCAAATACTCGATTATCAAAAAAATGCAACTAATTTGGCAAAGGTAACAGAGGTGACTCCACCTTCCTGTGCTCGAAGATAAGCAGCTTGTAAAATTCCACTTTGTAAACTTTTTTCAACAAATAAAAAGTATTTATTTCTTATTAAAAATACAAATTAGTACCAAATTAATATGTATGTAGTGTTAATACAATGAACAATAAATAAAACAAAATGTGCTCTAAAAAACTGCAGGGTTAAAAGAAAACATTATTATTATTATTATTATTATTATTATTATTATTATTATTATTATTATTATTATTATTATTATTATTATTATAACCATGAGAACTATATTTAGAGTTTTCTTGTGCTTCATTTTTTTAAAAATGTAACACATTAATTATTGAAACATTTTGGTTCTGTTTGGAACCTCGGTGGTTCAGTATATATTATTAATTATTTATAAGACCCAAACAAAATAATGGTTCAGGAGAGTGTCCTGGTGTAACAACCCAATTATTGCACTGGCCAATAACCTTTTATTGTTATTCAACTTACTGGGCTAGTGCGTTTATTTCCAGAACATATCCAAATTCGTCTTTCTTGTAAATGTGTTTATTTGCGAAGACTTATGTCATAACAATATGCACTTGTATATTCAAAAGCACACACACACACACATATACATAGCAAACATTTATATATCAGAAGTATATTTAAAATAAATAAACAAAGAAACAACCAGACACTATAATGGCTTTAGTCCTAGTATTGGCTCATTTATTTCTTTAAAATTTTAGAATATTACAATATTACAAACAAACACAAATGTATTTATTCAACACATTAGCGACCATAAACGTGATGTATTGACGGTTTTTAATTCAGATGCCATGTACATGAATGGGGAGACGTTATTTATTTTTATACCTATTGAAATAAGGAGTGGGGTGTGTGTATATATATTTTTTTTGTGTAATACCTGTTGTATGTAAAGGCATAATTTTTCACAATAAGCACTTCAAAGCACGTGCCAAGGCCACGCCTCTTGTGAGAGATCAGCCAGTCAGCGTCAGGTTCCATGTTGGGTGGGGATTTCAGTTATCCATAAAAGCCAGGTGCAAAGAGTAGGTCTGTACAGGATTCTTTGTGGATAGCTTATTGCACACCATCCAAAGAAAACAAAACAACCACAATGGTTCACTGGACAGAGGCTGAACGCAAAGCCATTTTAAATACATGGGCTAAAGTGAATGTGGATGAAATTGGCGCCCAAACTTTAGTCAGGTACTCTATACAAATATTGCATTTGGAAAATACGAAGAAAGGATATGGTAGGATGCGATAGGATATGTTAACATTTTTACTGTAAACAAATTGTAAACTTTTATATTAAAACTATATGTTTTTGTGTAATTTATAACTAAGTAACTAATAACTTTTAGATTTTAAAAAAAACGTACGGGTGTATAGATTTGTAATTAATAATCTTATTCTTGTTTTTAATCAATAACATCCTTTTTTGTTTTGATAGGCTTTTGATTGTGTACCCTTGGACCCAAAGGTATTTTAGTAGCTTCGGTAACCTCTCCAATGCCGCAGCCATTGCTGGAAACGCCAAAGTCCACCATCACGGCAAGGTTGTGCTCACCGCTGTCGGTGACGCTATTAAGCACATGGACAACGTGAAAGCAACTTTTGTAGAGCTGAGCAAGTTACACTCCGAGAAACTTCACGTGGACCCTGATAACTTCAAGGTAGGGTCACTCCTGTAACATATCTAGCGAAAGTGCTCAATGCTTTAAATAAAACTGGGTTTATGGGTCAGGTGAAAATACTCAAATTACAAGAATATCAACAATAAAAAAAAATTGTTCACAGAAGAAAAAATTACAAGAATATCGATTTAATATCCAAGAGTCAACGTGCCTTTTTATTACTGGTATTTTACTTTAGAAGTCGGGTAAGATGTGCAATAAGCAATGAAGTTTTATATTTTATCTACAGGAAGAATTCTACCTACATGCAGGGACAACAGAGACTGTTTTGAATAACCTGAAACAAGTAATTCATGCATGCTGGGACAGGTTGTTTCCCGGATTCAAACTTTTGCACTGGGGAAAGAATAAAACCTAGTGTTGGCACTTTTGAAGATTAACAACGCGGTCTTGTCTTGTTTTTTCTTGTTCTCCAGCATCTTGGTGATTGCCTGTCCATTGTTCTGGCTGCCACTTTCGGACAAGCCTACACCCCAGATGTCCAGGCTGCATGGCAGAAGATGATTGCTGTCATCGTTTACGCCCTGAGCAGTCAGTACCACTAAACAACTGACGTCACTGTGGTCCAGCATCCACCGTGTAGCCACGGGAAAACCATCAGGAGATATCGTGTGCAAAATCTAATGACGTTTCTCATTGGTGTAAACTAACAGCTTTGAATGACAGAAATAAAACATTTTAACTCAATCCTTCTTGTTTGTTGTTTAATATCACTTGGTGCACTACAAATATTAAAAACACAGAAACATGTAATGTTTGGGGGGTTTGGGTTGTATGCAGGTCATTTTAATTAAAGACAAATTAATATTGTCTTAAATGAGCTCTTTTAATTGCATAGACTTGCTTCCCACCAGCTACATGGTTATTTAAATTAGTCTCCAACTCTTAAAAGGGACACTAGAGGATTCGTTAAAAGTAGCAACTTGAGTCCGTCTTGTGGTAAAGTGGGAGGGATTAAATAAGTGCTATTGGGTCGTTCATAATTTATATCCCCACAGCCAGTTAAGTTGAAATACAGTTCCCATGTCTTCCAAAATGAAGAAAATAAATATCTTTACACAGACACATGTTAAAGAACTAATCGTCAATCTTATGCAACAACTTCTATACACGTATATCACGTTCATTCTTTGATGATATACTTTGGACGCAGAAAAACTGTTAAAAAATAAGTGTATACCGTACATGCTAAAATATGTGTATTTAAACGGCTGGTTTATACTGTTTGTACAGTTAAACGAGATGCCGCACCGCAAGAGATCTTTAGGGCAACATTACACAAAAAGCCATACCAATGTCATTTATATAGCGCAGCTCGTGTCAAATCATCACGGGCGCTTTACAAAAATAAATAGCAAGTCTCAAACCACTAGCTAGTGAAAAGCCAAATCAAAGGGTTAAAGGATCTTAGATTTAACAACACTGACAGAGTCAGCATTCCAGATGTCATTTGGAAGCAAGTTTCAAAGTGAAGGAATTCTGAAACTACAAGTTATTGCACCACAGGTTTTCCCGTTCTTATTACCAAGAGGCCATCAAACAAGCCGGTTTATAGCGAATAAGTAATACTTCAAGCAAATAGGTAGGTCTAGAACCACGAATAGCCTTGTAACGCAGAAACAGCGTTGCAATGTGCTGCTTCGCGGGAAGCTATAGGGACCTTAGAACTAGGAGGATATGACAAATATTCTTCGTATGTGTAGGTGTTGTTGTTGCTGCATTTTGTATTAGTGGGAACCTGTTCAATAAGTCATCAGAGACACCAGCAAATAAGATATTATCGTAGAGGTTACACAAGACTAAATCAGTGGCTCCGTGTCAGCCTGAGACAGCACAGGACTCACGCTTTATTTTTCAGGTTCCAACAAGACATTTTAATAATTTAATGTAAATGGTCATCAAAAGTCAAATCAAGATCGAAAATAATTCCCAGGTGACAACATGGACCAGAAAGAAAGATCAAACATCCAAGTCTGATTACTGATTATATATAATCCAACCGTTGTTTTTTTTTCTATGACGCACCCAACAGATATTATTTCTGCTATAAGCACAAACACCGTAACATGGTTTATCTATTAAAAATATTCGCACAATAAGCAATGTTTTTTAAAACGTGATATTTCAGTGAATTTATAAAAAACAAATGTTCTTCCGAAACAGTATCACTAAATATACAAGACTGCTTTTGTTGTATTAATACATGTTCTTTAACAGGCACTTGCATAAACATTGCAAACCCACGAATTTCCCATTCAAAGCACCAGTTCACCTGGAATTCAGCACCTTGGTCAGCGACTAGTGTTAATTTCGATTCAAACAGCAGGGGGCGTTCTGGGTGGTTTTCTTCTGAAGGATGTGATCTGCATTTTCCAAGACTATGATATCGTTGTCTGTAGAATACTAATGTATCCTCGTGAACCGCTTGATTTTATAAGTTAATGAATGTTAATTAAACCCGATTATTAGTATTTACCCCACTATAAACCAGTATTTCTGATTTTGTGCTGCACCAATTACGCAGTGCTTAAAATCCACCCTCAAAAGACATTTTCATAAGCAATACATTCCCTGTGTTTGGTACAAGAACACGGTCTACTTACAGCAGTATCATGTTTACTCGCTCCAGTTATTGTGTATTTGAAGTTAGATTATTTATTTATTTTTTTTTTTTTGGTTGTTTAAAATAGAGACAGCACAACTTACAGGTAAGAGAGCTGTTTAACAGGAACCAATACAGGTACTGTTGAGTTTAATTGTCCAAGTCCACTGCTCTGAGTGGGTGGAACATGGAGGTAAAACTCATGAAAGTTTATTCTGATGATGAGATCATAGTGGAAGTTGCTCAACCTTTTGTATACTACAACCTATTGAAATGTTATTATTATTATTATTATTATTATTATTATTATTATTATTATTATTATTATTATTATTAAGAAGAAGAAGAAGAAGAAGAAGAAGAAGAAGAAGAAGAAGAAGAAGAAGAATGGTAGCTTTCATTTTCTTTTACAGTGCTCATCAATAGGGATATTGTAACCTGGCCAAATAAAACACATTCTTACTCATTATATGTAACCAATATCGTTACAATTGTAACATAGTGATTTTGAAACACAGTATTGATATAAATACACAGAATCAAAGGGTGAAACAGAATGGGATTAACAAAGCATTTACCTCCCTGCCTTCAATCACCAAAACAAAAACCAAAATGCTGATATTATATATTTCTTGGAATTGTCGTTTTTCCATTTCTTTGTAACATTATTTCCATCTATTAAATTAGCTGCTTAGTGTAATTTCTATATTTGTAGATGGTGCCATCTAGTGACCAGTGGCAACAACGCACCTGAAATAAATACTGCACAGTATCAAGAAGCCCAAAAGGATCCCTTCGTGTTCAGAAATATTAGATGCACTATGTTTAGAATCAAATCAATAATATAATCAAGCCAATCATCAAAATCGCAGAAAACATCAATATTTCTGTTTACTTATGATACTTCCTGAATGGGTGTAGATGCAGATGTATTTAGTTAGTTAGTTGGTTAGTTAGTTAGTTAGTTAGTTAGTTAGTTAGTTAGTTAGTTAGTTAGTTAGTTAGTTAGCGCTTAGTTTCTGTTCTTATTTAAGTTCCATTTGGTGGAAAGGTAAGTGACAAAATCACCCAGTGATTTTCTGAAATTATAGATATTATCAATTCCGTCCCTAATAAACTTCTCAAAGATGCTCAATTGGAACATATCAACATGTAGACTATTGGGGCAATATGAGCCGGGGTTTCCAGATTGGATGTTTAATCTTTGGAACTCTTATTTTGAGGCTCCATGTATGAATAATGAAACTAATTAGAACCCCTTGGTTTCATATGAAACCCATTATTTCTAAGAATCGTACACACAACTAATAATCTACCTAAAGCTTGGAAGAGCCATGTGATTCTGAACGCCTGAAAACATTTTTACTACAGAGTGGAGAGTAGAGCATAGGGATTTGCATGGAAAGGCAGCCCGGGGTGTTATAAATGTGAATGTTAATGTTAACAGTATTTCATAGATTTGAGGATGCCTTTGAACAGAACCGGTGTACTTTCACAATATGCTTCCCCATCAGAATTTGCTAATGGTAACAAAATTTGACAGTTATAGATGTCACAATTTGTCTCCCAATCAGAAAGTGCTACCTTTGTTTTTTTGTTGTTTTTTTTTTTTTTGTGGCGAAAAATATGGTAATAAATTTTGACGGGTCATACTATGATGTCAGAAACTGCTACCCTTGTTTATACAATGAAAAAATATGGTAATGAATTCTGATGGGTCATATTGTGGTGTCAGAAACTGCTACCCTTGTTATACAATGTGAAAGTGGTAATAAATTCTGACGGGTCATATTGTGGTGTCAGAAACTACTACCACTGTTTATACAATGAAAAAAAGATGGTAATAAATTTTGACAGGTCGTATTGTGGTGTCAGAAACTGCTGCTCATTGCCAATGTTTTGGCAATAAACTGTTGCCCACCTTGTTTTTTGCCTCCCTCGTTTCTCCCATGCTAACCCGCTACTTCGCTCCCTCCACTGGCTCCCTATCGCCGTTCGCATCCAATTCAAAACTTGTACTCGCCTATCACTGCCTCAACCTTTCTGCTGCCTCCTATCTCCAGACTATCATTTCTCCTTACACCCCCTCTCGCCCCCTACGCTCCTCCAGTACCACCAGATTAGCTGTACTCCGCCGTCCTCCCCCACCCCGCTGCTAGAACCTGTTCCTTCTCCACCCTTGCCCCTTAGTGGTGGAACGGCTTATCCACGGATATCAGGACTGCTTAGTCCCTGACCACCTTCCAGTGCCTCCTCAAGACACACCTGTTCAGACAGCATCTATAAACCTCACAACTCTCGAGTATACTAGACTATATGGCACCCAATTGTACCAGTATTTGCATCATCTTGTACTTGCACTGAACTGCTCCACACTTTGTTGTATTCTACTACTGCTCTTAGTTATAACTATTGTCTGTATCTTGTACTTGATTTTACTCTTAAAGGTATCTGTATTCACTTTTTTTGGTAATTGCTCTTATTTTAAATTGTTCTTGTCCATTTATCATGTTTACTACGTGTCCTTAATGGAATTTACTAATATAAGCAAATATTGTTTTACTATAAGTTAACTGCTCTTATTCAAATTCCCTCTAAAATGTAACTATTTACTGTATTCTTTATTTTGCTCTTATTTGAATTTGATCTTACTTTCTACTGATTTTACTGCGCTTTATAACTGCGTGTGTCTGTCCGGTGATATTTTGTAACAACTAAGCCGCCCTGCATAAGGGTGTCTGCTAAGAAATAAATCATAAAATAATAATGATTTAGAAACAGGGAAGAATAATTACCGCTGTTTGAGACATACTTTAAACAAACAACGTTTATACTACATATTTTAATTTAAGTGAAATAATCTTATGAAGGTAGCATTAGCCATGTTGGGAAACTAGTCAACAGTATTTATTGTATCCATTTACTTAATACCAATAAATGACCAATAACCAGGCCCCTTCTCCCAATTGCACACTGAATGACCTCTACTGCTACTGTGCTTGGAAAAGGACTTTCCCATAAGAAATAGGCAAATGACTTTACAAATTCAGAATGCGAACTAAAAATGAGTAAGCCAAATTACTGTTGCTGTTAAAGGAATTGCACCATGTTGTATTTACAGTTAAACAGCGTCCCCAACTAGTCTATGCCACTTGAAGATGTCATATTCAGTATTGTTATGGGAGTTAAATTGAGTTCTCACTCATCTGTCGATATGACCTAACTCAGCATAGTGGGGCCCCGAGCAATTACTATGGTTTCTAGCCGCTAAAACCGTCTTCCTTTTACATAAAATGGGGTGCCTTTGATTAAAAATGTATATTTATTTTGAAAAAAAGGAATGAGGAAACGGGAATAATAAACAATAATAAGCAATTTGACTTCATAAAGTGAAAACATACGAGTTAATGATTACTTTATTTGTTGTTATATTGACCACGTGTGTTACCCAAACCTTCATTACGGGCTGGTATTATTATGTTGCGTTACGAATAACGAGGATTGTTTCGTTCACCATTCACACTGAAAGGAGAGTATATTTAAAAGCGGTGATACTGGTTCAGTTTTGACCAGTTTCTCCTATCGTTTATCCCATTTTTTTGATAGGTTAAATCTACATTTATAAAAAAAAGTAGAGTCACGTCGATAAGGAAACAGCTGGACAACTGCCTTGGTCAAGTGCCACACCTTTATCGGGGTTACCCTATCTTCCAATTATCATCTGAGCTGCAGGAGTCACTTTATATTAACGCATATATCAGTCGGTGCCAGAAAGGGGAAATTACTTCTTCATCGTTAGTAAGTGGATTACTTATATGGTAGGCTACTGCTATGTGATGTAATTTCCCCACTGTATTTTTAAATCATTAGGAAAACAAGCACAGTTTTTCTAAATGTTTATTTTTCTATTATATTAAAGCATGCAAGCATAATTGAATGGGTTCACGTATAATTATTTTTTTTCAGTCAACCCCTAATGTTAAGTTATTAAGATTTTGAAGATTAAATAAATATAAATATATATATATATATATATATATATATATATATATATATATATATATATATATATATATATATATATATATATATATATATACACACACACACACACACACACATTATATATATATATATATATATATATATATATATATATATATATATATATATATATATATATATATATATATGCACTGACTTAACTTATTAACAAATTTATTACAATTTACAGGAATAATATTAATACAAGAACTAACACTTAATCCAGAATCCAAACATATTTTATGGACTAGTAATAAATAAAAGTATAGGTATTGAAACTTTGGTCTGAATATTTTTAGTTTACTGTTAGTAGACTATCCTTGGATATGCATTACATTGCACCTTCATTTAAAAAAAAAAAATACTTAAAATGTACACCTTGCTATTTATGCATCGGATACCATAGCGCTATATATTAATGCATATACATGAACAAAAAAAAGCAAATGAAAGAAAGAAAGAAAGAAAGAAAGAAAAGAAAGAAAGAAAGAAAGAATAAATCATTATTATCAGTAGCGGCACACGATGATCTGAATATTTTGCAGTTTGATAATAGTTTGAGCAGTTCCATTATCTTCTCAATAACATGTATTTCTAATGACCATTTCAAAAAAAGCGAGTTTATTTTAAACTATACGATGACGCAAAATTGTATGCTATGCAACTTGGAAATGTGCCAACCTCCATTTGTTCTTCAAAGTACGAATAGTGATTATGTTTAGCCTTGCTGTAGTTATAATTCTCAGTAATATGTATTTATAACAGCCAGTAAATAAAATAAAATGTTTCATTTTGGTTATTGACCTAAATATTGAATGATATCTATCTATTTACCTGCAGCTAACAGATGACAAAGTATGCAGTTGACAGACTGAAATAAGGCTTATGAAAACCATAAATTCTGTACTCTAATACTGAGTAGCTACGATTACGCTTTTTTAAAATAGGAACGGAATGCATTTAGCAGAATATAAGAGAAATTAGTTTGCACACACAATTTGTGAAAACAAAAAATTCTGCCAATAGTCAAGCTACTGAATAATACAGGCTACCTTTATTATTGCTGCTGCTTCTACTACTATTAGTACTAATAATAATAATAATAATAATAATAATAATAATAATAATAATAATAATAATAATAATAATACATTTAATTCCAAGAGCTAGACACTACAGTTTGCGTAAAGTTTCTACTACATGTATATATCTATGTGTGGAACAATGCTATAAAAGTGTTATGGAGTGTTTTGCAAAATAAAACTATTACTATTTAGCACTGTTTACAAATCAAACGCTTTCCGTAGTTGCTACTTTAATTCTGATTGGCTGCTCAGGGGTAAACATCCAGGGGTGGAGCTTATCACTTTGTACTTATATACGGGAATGGCTGAAGTGATGGATACCAACATCTTTCGCTTGCTACCTCAGCTACCAAACGAACCAACCAATAATTGACAATGGTGCACTGGACCGAAGAAGAGCGTCAGGCCATCGCTTCAACCTGGGCCGAGGTCAACTTGGAAGAGGCAGGCCACCAGGCCCTGACTCGGTAAACATTGCCTTATTTAATTACATAAAGAAAGAAATATTCGATGTATAGGGCATTTAAACTTGTCCTGCGAATTCATTTAGATGCTTTTCTTTATTTAATGTTTAAACTGTTAATTTTGTCAAAAAGCATCTGCACCCATAATCTTGTACAGCTGAACATAGTCTATATTGTTATGTATTTACTTGATGTCACATTGTGTTGTTTGCTGATATGTTCAATTCTATTTTTAATGAACTTTAAAGTTAACCCCAATTTAACTTATATTTCTAGGGTGCTGGTTGTGTATCCCTGGACCCAGAGGTACTTCAGCACATTCGGCAACATCTCCAATGCCACCGCCATTGCTGGTAACGCCAAGGTCCGCGCTCATGGCAAGAGGGTAATTGTGGCTCTCGGTGACGCTATCAAGAACCTGGACAACGTGAAAGCGACTTACGCCAAGCTGAGCGAGTTCCACTCTGAGAAACTCCACGTCGACCCCGAGAACTTCAGGGTAGGCTTACGTATCTGAGTCAACGCACTTTTGTGTACCCACTTAAGCGAAGGAAAGTTAAGGAGAAAATCTGAGGGTGGTATAAAATCCCAGTTTAAACTCTCTTAAGAATCCCATAATAAAAATGCAATCAAAAGGTTTACTGAAATTGAGACACTCCCAAGTTTGTAACTTTATAAATACAGCAGAGGGCATAACAATTGTGCAAATCTATTTGCAGTCACTTCAATGTAACTTAAATTATTTGCTTTTGTTGTAGCTCCTGGGGGAGACGCTTATCATCACCCTGGCTGCCCAGTTCGGCGCTGCCTTCACCCCTGACATCCAAGCTGCCTGGCAGAAGTTAATGGCTGTTGTCATCGCCGCCCTCAGCAAACAATACTACTGAGAGCCCTCTACCGGAGGGCCCGGTTCAAGCTGCCCGCGCCAGAACTGAGAATCTTCACTGACAGCACCAACTACTGCTTCCTTTTCATTGTTACAGTATTATTATTTCTGTCAGCCACATGCCTTTTTAAAAAATGAAACAGATCAATAATTACTTGTCAATAAAATATTGCTTTATTGTCTGTGTATTGTCAGATAGTATTTAAGTGCTGCATTGTTGCTTCAATAAAATAAAACAGTTATTCATCTATATCTATATTCGTCTCATTGATTTTAAATGCTGTTTCTTTTTAAGTTATTGAATTGCCTTAGCCAGTGTATATAAAATGATTAAAAATGAATATGACCATTTTGGCTGCTTACACCAAAACATAAAAAAACAGATATCTCACTGTATACAGTATCTTTAACATCTAAGACTCTCGCCCGCGTTATAACAACAACAACAAAAATACCAAATATGCATCTACAAAATGAATAAAGAGGAAATACATATCTAAAATTATACATTGCTCGGCATCTTTCAGCCAATCAGAGCGCACGTTTTGCTTTCTGCATTCCACCACAGAAGAAAACGTATTCGTGACATCACAGTACCATTTTCAAAATAGTACCCTATTTAAGGTATCACCAATGTGTAGGGGTAGATGTAGTATAGGCGCAGTGCAATTAGTTTTCACTGCGTCCCATATAAGCTTAAGAGCAATGCAAAGGACTGAACACGCACAAGTAATGATCAGCGATTATGATAACGAGGGTCTCAGTGAGCGCATCGGTCTATTAGCGGCAGCACTTGCAGCCCAGAGATGACGGAGTTAGGAGTACAGAGAGCTGTAGTCGCTCTCTGACATTTGTGGAGCACGAAAATACAAACCAAAATAAAAACATATGTCAGAGGAAGGACAGCTAAGTCGTCTTGGCGCACGGAAAAGAAAAGAAACGTTTTCTGAGAAGGAGCTGAGAGTCCTTACGGCTGAAGTCACTCAGCATGAAAATGAGTTGTCTGGAAAAGCCTCAGCTAACATCAGTTATGCTAGTATCCTTAGGAAATTATATGTACTGGTCTGCCCTTTTCAGCATGACATCCAGAAATTTGTCCAGCACTCTGGAAAAGGTGGATTGGGCTATCCCTCCAGACATTCCAACTGTGGACTGAAGGAACAAGAGGCTAAGTAGTGCAGAGAACACAACATTATCACATGTGCAGGGATAGCGGTCCCTAGATTGATGCTGGGGTATCTATCAAATTAGCACTGCCATCATTAAGAACTAAACATAAGTATGCAACCGATTATTCACACACTTACTTTTTTATGCACTTTGCAATGTAGCAACACGTGTTTTTATGCCAGTAAAATATATTCCCATGATTTTAAAATGAACTTTAATTTGCGTTTAAACTGCATGGCGTCAGTATGGAATCACTTCCATGCTCATCAGAATTCCCTTGCAACACTACCCTTATTGAAGAAAAAAAAATACCACACTTTCTAGGCCTTACTAGAAACCGATATGTTTCTTACATAGCCCAAGGGCAGAATGCTGAAGGGATCGGGTTAATTGATACGATCTGGTGCTCCTGGAGTACTCAGAGACTAGCAGATAGACATTAGATTCTATTAAATAATTATAAAAATACAAATACTTTTGGTACAACTACACTCTGTCCCTTTACTGAACTGTTACAAAAATGTCTGATTTGGCTGCACTTTAATAAATTGGGCACATATCCAGCTCGATGCTGTTTCTATGCCAACGCTAAGTGCATGCAAAAATGTGTCCAATGAAGAATTAATCTGTTTAAAACACATGCTGCAGTATTGTTGTGATTTACCATGCTTTTATTAATGCATACGGAAATACATTATGCCAAAGCTGTACTTTAATGGTATTTAGTTCGTAAAAAAAAAAAAAAAAAAAAACACTTTGGAAGTAATAGTCTTTATACCATCAAGAACACACAACGCCAGTGTTTTTTTTTTTCTTTAAAAAAAATCGTGTTGTCCTGAATCTTAAGGACATTTTTTAAATGCTATTGTGTTTTGTTGATCTGTAATGATATTGTGCATTTTTAAATGCTATTGTGTTTTGTTGATCTAGCATTGTGCCTCCCGGAGCTTTACTGATCAAGGCCCGGCATCTGTTTGCCACGTGATCACGTAGATCCTGCGCTGGACAGATGTCCTCGCCCTGGGAGTGGGTTTGTCTCCATCTATCTCTTTCTATCAGCACAAGCAAATGGGGCCGTTTCTTCTACCACGTATCAATCTACACAAGACCAGCCAAACGATTCGACTTAAAAACGGAACTTTCAAATAGTGTTTTAATCATAAATCATTTTTACAGATGAGCAAAAGCTTAATTACAATTATCTAGCCAAACTACTTAGCCTATTGGCAACGTACACCGCACACCAGGGCCACATATACTATTGCTGAATCGAATGAATTTATGAAAAACTTTAAATAACCCTAATCACATTCCCTGACGATTAAACTATCAACTCTATTTGTCACATAGGATAATTATTTGTGGTTTTTTGTTACTATTTTGTTTGCGGTATCTTCTTTTTTTTGCGCAAGAAATGAAGCAGATATTAGGATCTTAATTGTGAATAAGCAAATATATTATTGTTAATAATAATCGTTTCTTATTGTTTTTCTGTGACACACACGAATGGATTATGAATTCCAGGTATTTAAAATAAAGCCTTCCACTAAAGTGTTTTGTATACACTCAAAAAATCTGCTTTGAATTTAGAAAACATAAGTTTTGCCAAAAAATTCAATCTTATGGAACAATTTCTGAACACATTTTAGCTTTTATTTTTTAGACCATACTCTACACGTACACAATAGTACATGTATATTAGAAATACTATTTTTTTTAATAATCGGTTGCATAGGATTTGTGTTCAGTCCTTTAAATCTTGATTTATATGAACCACATGCTCAAATTTGAGAATGCATAGGTCAACTGTTCTGTAGTGTTTTCCCCAGTCTCTAAAATATATTGACCACATTTGGCAGGCAGACTGTACAGGCTAGGAGTGAGAATAGCATAGCTAATGGATTGTTTACAATACAAACATATAATCCCAATTAATTTACTGAGAAGTTACTTCGATCTCATTATTGGCATGAAGAAGGTTATGTCATGACAGAGGGAACGTCCTGACAATTATTTCCATTAGATATGAGTTGGAAAATATTCCAATTAAAATAGTGCCAAGAACACCTTGATTTATAAAACGTAAATTATATGAGTTTTGTATTTTTTTGGCAGTACGAGCACACGACCCTACATCTGAGCGATCAGTGACTAAACATAGATAAATAAATAAAAAAAACAAGCCCTAGATTTCACAAATAGAAAACAGATCGAAATGTGTTCTAATAGTATATCAAGACCAAATCGATTACAGGTAAGGCAAGGAATTGACCTAATTGGGGTATACACATATATAATATGTTGTGCTTGCAAATGAATAAATAATTAATAATAACCAAGAAATGAAAATGATAAAGTTGATGCACACGTTCAAACCATACATTTTAAACGTGTTAACGTTTTAACTTTGACAGTGACATATCACTTTTTCCCCCCACCACACTGGGTCACAAAAGAGGCCCATTTCTGTGCTTATTGGTTGTTGTTTATGGGTGGAGCTGCCAGCTTGTGTTTATAAACCCCACAGCAGAGTAGATAGGTACTGAAGACTTGCTTTCTATAGCTTGAATCCTCAGCCATTAGCCAACGAACAAACAAGCCAATTATCCACAATGGTGCACTGGACCGAGGAAGAGCGTTGCACAATCAGCACCCTCTGGGACAAGATTGACACCGAGGAAGTTGGCCACCAGGCCCTGACAAGGTATTCAGATTTATATATATATATATATATATATATATATATATATATATATATATATATATATATATATATATATATATATATATATAAT
The DNA here is from genome assembly GCF_017654505.1 of Polyodon spathula. Lineage (NCBI taxonomy): Eukaryota > Metazoa > Chordata > Actinopteri > Acipenseriformes > Polyodontidae > Polyodon > Polyodon spathula. The sequence goes on along the minus strand of NC_054559.1, from coordinate 11,771,272 downwards.
ATTTTTTTTTCTGTTACAATTATTTTTAAAAAAATAATAAACAAATTGAATGTTTCAAATGGTAGTTACTTTGCACGTATATATATATATATATTAATATTATATATATATATATATATATATATATTATATATAATATATCTATATATCTAATATATTAAAAAAACAGAATAAAAGATCCCACCTGGTTGTGTATCCCTGGACCCAGAGGTACTTCAGCACATTCGGCAACCTTTCCAAACCCGCCGCCATTGCAGGTAACCCCAAGGTCCGCGCTCATGGCAAGAGGGTAATTGTGGCTCTCGGTGACGCTATCAAGAACCTGGACAATGTGAAAGCGACTTACGCCAAGCTGAGCGAGCTCCACTCTGAGAAACTCCACGTTGACCCCGAGAACTTCAGGGTGCGTTATTAAATCCATAGTCCTACGAGTAATACACTGTAAACAGTTCCCACTATGTTTATCGTGTAATGAACTCGAATATACTTTTGTTTTGCAGCTTCTGGGTGAGGCCCTCATCATCGTCCTGGCTGGCCAGTTCGGTGCCGCTTTCACTCCCGCAGTCCAGGCTACTTGGCAGAAATTGTTGTCTGTTGTGATCTCCGCTCTCAGCAGCAAGTACCACTAAACACAAGCCATCAAACCCCATGCCGGCGACAAGAACTGGACAACCACAACAACATTGTGTGCGTACTTTTCAAGCCTCATGCACCGGCCTATTGAAAATTAAATATATTTATTTTCAGTCGTTGGAGCTTTGATAAATAAAACAGTTTATTCTTCAATATTGACTGTGTCCTGTTTTGTTTGCTTGTTTGTCTAAAATATGTCACAATATGGATCATTAAGTTACATATGTATGTCTCTCTCTCTCTCTCTCTCTCTCTCTCTCTCTCTCTCTCTCTCTCTCTCTCTGTATATATAATTAAACAAATGAAAAGGTTTTTCATGGATGAACACGTTGTTTAAATGATTAAAACAATCTTTATTTCAGAATTAATTATTTTGTAATCATTTAAACCCTCTGTGTATATTCAAAAAGTCTTCTTCATTCATTTCATTATATACCTTACACACACACACACACACACACACACACACACACACACACACACACACACACACACACACACACACACACACACACACACACAAACAACAAGGTTCAAATGATTTCCAAACGCTTGTCTTTACCAGCTTGTAATTCTAGCGTTGTCCACATGATGTCGCTCTCGCCATATTAAGTTTGACTCATTTTGTCCTGCACCAAACTAAAGTTTAAAGAGTCAACATTTATCGATGATTACAGAGTACATGGTGTAATTATCAGTATTTATCTGTTACACAGTAATGATTAAGATTAAGGATGGAATTAAGGTCAGAGTTAGGAGTAATGAAAAGTAACATACATAATTACTAGTCTTTTATAACAGGAGTCATTCTTGGTTATTGTAATGTGTTAAAGGTTAAACTACAGGCTGATGGTTATAAAAGTCACACACATCTTGATTTAGTCATGTAATACACTATATATGTTTACAAAGTATTCAGAGGCAAGTCAAAGTATTCAGAGGCTATACTATATATATATATATATATATATCTCATAATATATATATATATATATATATATATATATATATATATACAGTGCCTTGCAAAAGTATTCAGACCCCTGACCAATTCTCTCATATTACTGAATTACAAATGGTACATTGAAATTTTGTTCTGTTCGATATTTTATTTTAAAACACTTAAACTCAAAATCAATTATTGTAAGGTGACATTGGTTTTATGTTGGGAAATATTTTTAAGAAAAATAAAAAACTGAAATATCTTGCTTGCATAAGTATTCAACCCCCACACATTAATATTTGGTAGAGCCACCTTTCGCTGCAATAACAGCTTTAAGTCTTTTGGGGTAAGTATGTACCAGCTTTGCACACAGTGTCGGAGTGATTTTGGCCCATTCTTCTTGGCAGATTTGCTCCAGGTTGTTCAGGTTGGTTGGACGATGCTTGTGGACCGCAATTTTCAAATAGTGCCACAGATTCTCAATGGGATTGAGATCAGGACTTTGACTGGGCCACTGTAGGACATTCACCTTTTTGTTCTTGAGCCACTCCAATGTTGCTTTGGCCTTGTGCTTGGGATCATTGTCCTGCTGAAAGGTGAATTTCCTCCCAAGCTTCAGTTTTTTAGTGGACTGAAGCAGATTCTCTTGCAGTATTTTCCTGTATTTTGCTCCATCCATTCTTCCTTCAATTGTAACAAGATGCCCAGTCCCTGCTGATGAGAAGCATCCCCACAGCATGATGCTGCCACCACCATACTTCACTGTAGGGATGGTGTGTCTTGAGGCATGGGCAGTGTTAGGTTTGCGCCACACATAGCGCTTTGAGTTTTGGCCAAAAAGCTCTATCTTGGTCTCATCTGACCACAAAACCTTTTCCCACATCGCAGCTGGGTCACTCTCATGCTTTCTGGCAAACTCCAGACGTGCTTTCAGATGGTACTTTTTGAGTAACGGCTTCTTTCTTGCCACCCTCCCATACAGGCCAGTGTTATGCAGAGCTCTTGATATGGTTGACTGGTGCACCATTACTCCACTCCCAGCCACTGAACTCTGTAGCTCCTTCAAAGTGATTGTTGACCTCTCTGTGGCTTCTCTCACAAGTCTCCTTCTTGTTTGAGCGTTGAGTTTTGAGGGACGGCCTTTTCTTGGCAGTGCCTGGGTGGTGTGATGCAGCTTCCACTTCCTGATTATTGATCCAACTGTGCTCACTGGGATATCCAAACACTTGGATATTATTTTGTACCCTTTCCCTAATCTATGCATTTGTATTACTTTATCTCTAACTTCTGTAGAATGCTCTTTGGTCTTCATTTTCCTTCAGATTCACAGCCTTACCAATGATCCTTCAACAGTGGGGTTTTTATCCAGAAAATGTGACAGGAACTTTAATGGTTCACAGGTGGAGGCCAATGGTAAGGTAATTGTGTCCTCGTTAGGGCAATTTCTTTCATCGGTGCAAACTGGGAGCTTCCACAGCACAGGGGTTGAATACTTATGCAAGCAAGATATTTCAGTTTTTTATTTTTCTTAAAAATATTTCCCAACATAA
>NC_054559.1:11760646-11763146 GCF_017654505.1 Polyodon spathula | reverse complement strand
CTCGCAGATTGGGGGTGTGAAGGAGGCTCCCAAAGCATCTTGATAAACGTTAATAATCGTTTCAAACAACAGCTGTCAAAAAAAATGGAGAAAGTCAAGTCAGCATGCTGATAAAAAGTCTCTGATGCGTTGATTTGGCTTTTATGCTGTCGTGCAATCTCTCAATTCAAAGGAAGTGGCATTTATTTATGAACTGGCCTTAAAGGTGTGCAAGGGTTTTCAAATCCACATTATTATTATTATTATTATTATTATTATTATTATTATTATTATTATTATTATTATTATTATTATTATTATTTATTGGTTGAAACTATTGGTTCTTTGCTTGTTTTCTGTGTAGATTTTTAATGTTGCCATTTTTTACGAGATGCAGATGTTTCAAATACAACTCACTCGAGCGATCAAGCTAAAATGAGACCTTGTGACCTAGGTCACATGAATGCAGCAGATTACTTTAGGCGTAAGATTTTCAGTATTTGCATATCCTGAATGAATATACAGATTATAATCATAGTATAAATTGTATCAGCGGTGAAGGTGATACAAATAGTAAAAGGTAAAACACATGGACTGTGAAAGGATGAAAACCTTAATTATCATCAGCATGCACTGTGATGTCAGCCTTTTCAAGAAAGATGAGCTTTGCACTTCACAAGTACTGACAGGACAGAAGTGCAGCACTAGAGTGGTTTAAGAAACAACACGTCTATTGTAGCTGTTAAATAGGTCATCTGTCTTTATGTTACCACTCTGGTTATTTAGCTCAGTTCCATTCAATATGACAATACAAAAAAAAAAAACTGTAAAATTCAAGAGTGCGGTTTTTACAGCTGTTATGCCTTTATTTGCCAAGTAGGAATGTCAGGTAGATTTTGTTCTGACCTGAAAAGGATTACATTTCACTGCAAACATATTCTGCACACATCTTGCAATGAGAAGGAATCTGTTCTGTTGTACAGGTTTGGTATTAAAATTCGTCTATTAATGCCGTAAGGACCTTCTTTAAACGATTAAAGTAGAATGTGACATCAACGTCACATGTGAACAATAATCTGTTCTTCCAATGCACAAATCAATGAGGTCACATGTTCAAATAAAACCTGACTGGACCCACTGCGTTGATTTAATTAAGCTTTTTCTTTTTAAAATCCCTATTAAGTTCAAAGGGTAATTTACCTTGAAATTGTGAACTCCGACTTTGTGCACATCCTTATGCCTCTCTACCATCGGAGTAAGGATTCCAACAACTGCCCCCCAGTCATCCATGTTCTCAACGATCTGGTTGAGTGCATTCATGACCCTCTTTCCGTGGACTTTGACACGGGGCATCACCTCCAGTTCCTCCCTGGTCTTGACGTTCTTGAAGTGATCAAAATACTTCTTGGTTTCTGGGTGGTCAACGAATAGCCTGTAATTACAATTAATATAAATGCTTTTGGTGTATGTGTATATGCCCAAAGAAGTCAATGCTGCAGAGTGCTTATACACGCTATATTCAGGATTGTATTCTTTATTTGTATATCTTTTTTTTACAGCAGTCCCCCAACCATGACCTTCCTGTTTCGACCTGACAGTTAGTCATTGCTAAGGCTGCATAATCTAACATGTCAAACCACCCCACAATGTGTCACCCACCCCACAATACGTCTCGACTAGTCCGGAACGTGTAACAACATTCTTCATTGTTTAAATAATAGAGTCGGAAATGAAGAAGCCCAGCCTGGATGAATAACTGTCACGTACAGATGACACACGGAACTTGTGCTCACAACACACTCCTGGCTAGAATTACTATGAAATCAATTCAGATAACGATATTGCCTTCTTTAGAATACCAACTCCCATAATAAATACATGCCGCATCAAGTCCAGTGTATTTTACAAGCTTTTTCCTGGATTTACTCTCAACTTCGCAGAAATATGCACGCCTTTTGTATACACTGCACTCCCATTTCAAGAGCACAGGCACAGTATTAAACATGTTTTTCTTTCACCAGTAGACTCTTAAGACTGGGTGTTGTGTGCATTTGAATCGTGTCCCGTATCGGATCATTTGTGTTCAAAATCAAATTAAAGTTACCGTATAATAATTGCTTTTCCGTTGTCTTCTGGCTTCTCAGAGATCTTCGCCCAAACGTCTCTGATGTTTTGCTTGTCATCTTGTGTAAGAATACCCATGGTTGAAGGTTAACTGTAGTTTAATCAACTATAAAGTACACCGCAAGTGAAACACCTTTATACCAGTGTGAAGTACCACATGTGATAAGCCACAGAACAACTTAGACTTATCGGGGTTCTGCCCACCTGAGGAGTGGTAGCCACTCCTGTGATGGGAGTGGTCTCGTTTTTTGTGAATTAATCTTTCAATTAATCTTTAAATGGATAGAACTGCTTGCGCATTAACGACCCAGCAACTGGTGGCACTGCTTTCTGGAGTTTAAAATCCAGAGTAGAGAATGAAGAAAACAATCCGTAGTAAATTTGTGACAGATGTTAG
>NC_054559.1:11740646-11755646 GCF_017654505.1 Polyodon spathula | reverse complement strand
AATTGCCAATTTTCATCACCAGTTTTCTGATACAAAATCCATCTATTCAATGTTACAATTTATTTGAATATCCATCACAACCCGCGGTTTTTGGTTTTGTCGAGTGCCAAATCAGTGTATTTTTATTGTGCAGTTACACAGCGTTTCCTCCAGTTTCACCTGACAAAAATGCAGTCAAAACAAAGCAAACGAGACAAACTGCGGTAATGTAAAAGTTAATTACAGTTTTGGATACTGTGATGCTTTTTTTTTTTTTTTTTTTTTTTTAATCTGATCTTCAGTTTTTGTGCACTTTCATTTGCAAGTGAACTGTGACATTAGAGCCTTATCGAGCACTATATTCTACAATTCTGAATACTGACTTGGGACACTTAATTCTGGATTTTTTTTTTTACTTTTAATCTTTTGATAAATTGCATTACCTTTTACGCTGTACGCAATTCTGTGCATGGGTAACATTTTGATTTCATTTTGCTGTCTGGTCGTTAAATTGGGAATTTTATATACTGCTACAATATGTAATGATTTAAAAGTATGTACTGTATTACAGTCCACATGTCATCTCTTTTGGCAAGTGATATTTTGAGAATTATATAGCTTACTTATTTTAACACAGTCCTTCCAGCTATGTATTTTTGATATTGTATCTTTTTGTGTTCCCTGAAAAAAGTGACAAGGGTTGGAACGGGCCAAAATGAAATAACCAGATATAAGTCACACGCGTTTAACCGTCACTGAAGTCAAAATTACAAACCATACTGGCCACACACCCCTGAATAATTCAGTTAGTGGGAAAAGGCAGCTCACAGAAGTCATGTTTGGTCTTCAAGCTTATGGAAGCAAGTTTTGTCAAACTGACAAGATAACTAAAAAGTAGCCTTTAAAAAGAGGGGATATCTTCATGCATACAACACAAGACGTGCTTTACAGAGATGTACAAATACAATATTTATTTGAATTTAAGACGCACTTTAACTATTTCTTGCGTCTCAAAAAATAGCCTGCATCTTAAATTCGAGTACGGTATAGTAATGTGTATTAATCGCCAACAAAATACCCGACTACACAAAACACCAACGTGACTGACTGCGGAGAAAAAGCAAACAAATACGTCACTGCTCGTTCTCAAATCCTGCAAGCCTTATTCAGTCATTAGCTTCCTGAGAAATTGAAAAGGTTTTACAATTTCAGCATTTGTAAAAAAAAAAAAAAAAGAGTACCAGTTGGTACAGATCGAAATGCTGATCGGACCCCCGTATTTTTCGACATGCCTAGCAATACCACAGTTCACAAATTGGGAGAAACACAGGTACAAGTAATCTCCATGTGCGTATGTTATGTTCTTTTGGTATTGTGCATACCCGTTCCGACTGCTGTATTTGCAATGCAATCAATGCTGTTGTGGTTGCTGGGTTACATGTTGCCTGATGTAGTGGAATGTTGTGCTTGCTTTTGCCAGGATGCGTGATGATGTAAGTGAGCGAGCGGCGTTTGTGCACAACAGAGGCGCCACCTTAAGCACAATAAAAAACAAGCTCCGTGGTTAACACTCTTTTGGGTTAGTTTGGGCGATACAACAGCGCATTTAAAGTTGTATTTTTGTAAAGGCACATTTGTTTTATTTTTTCCTCAAATTCTTGGTGGTAAATTCAGGCTGCATCTTAAATTCAAAGGAATACGGATAACCTTTGGCAAAGGGAGGTGCCGTCCACTATTATCCTGCGTTACACAACTGAAGGAAAGACCTACCTCCTCTTCATTCTTTCTTCCCGCTCCCTATCTTCCCGTCTTTTCAGGCGCTCTTGATTTCTTTTTTCCTGCTTTTCTGACACAGTTTTCTAAAACAGAGGGATTTAACCCATCAATGGCATATTCAACCTATGTCTTGCCAATTTTGAGGAAGGAAGAACTGTTAGACAAAACATTAGACTTTTTAAAAATGGACTCCATGATAGACCACATGAAGCTTACATTTTCAAACTTACCTTCAGCTGCTCCAGCTTTTCCCTGATCTGAATGAAACCCAAGTGCAGTTTGCCACCGAAGTGATCAGCCAGGCGGCGATCGTTGTCATGGAGACCCAGATAGGCAGAGCACACCTCACAGACACGCAGTTTCTGCTGCTGGAAACTAGATGCAGGCATTGAGTTTCTGTATTCCTCCTGAGACACAAGGAGAGGCATTGTATGAGGGCTGGGACTAATAAAATAATAGCTGTTTGATTTCTAAGTAATTTATCTCTCTCTACCACTGGACAATAAATGCGTATCTTATTTTAACCCTTTGGACCAGGTACGACATTGCAACTTTCCCTTTCCAGTCTGATGTCAGACCCTGTCCGACGGCGGATCTGAGCAATACACATAGTCCCTGCACCACAGAGATAACACGGGCACAAACAAAGAAGCTGCTTCTGCATCCAGCGCTCAGAGAATATCACGGACATTTGCAGAGCTTTTTGAGACGTTATAGTAATAAAATAATGACTGATCACATTATTGAGGAGTTTGGTGATAAAACGAGTGATCAGGAGAGGACTTCAGTATGCACGACTATGAAGAGGTATGTGAAAAATACAGCGAACAAGGAGTGGGGCTTGGCCGGAGATGCAGTACCGAGTGTCCTTTTGATATTCAGTGCCTTTTAAACCTGATTTACTATGGAAAATATATATTTTAAACAGTGTGTGTGAAAACAAATTGGTCTTGATGCGCCTGACAAGCGCTGAATAAATGGATTGCTAAGGGTTAAAGTTACAGTAGTGTCATGTATCCAACTGTGGTGGGACCAAAAAGAGCCGACATGTAAAAAGTTGGATAAATGATTCCTGTTTTACAATTATACACAACTGTAACAACCACTATATTCACAACTATTGTTTTGAGATGCAGCTTTTATTAGGAAGCTCCCCTTTAAATACCTTCTTTAGAAAGATACAGGGTATTAATGCTTGTGACAGAGTAGCCGTCTGCCGTGTGGGTGCGTGCATTCACTGCCGAGTGACAGGCAGGAGATTGAAGTTCATATGTAAACCAAACGAACAGGATTTATTTTCATAACACACAATGGAACAACACACTTCATAAAACACAGTGCACCAAAACATTAGAAGGATCTACAATCTCTGAACTAATCTTCTCTTTTCAAGAATAAACAAACTGGCTACTCGCCTGGCTGTCAGTGGTTTCAGCTTGCTTACTCACTCTTCAGTATCCAACTCTGGTTTTATTTCTGTCACTCACTCACACACACACAGTGCTGAAGAGCTTGATCATGGCAGAAAAACAGTTAGGGCGGATAGGTGACAGGCAGATGGCAGATTACTGTATTTAGCTACCAAATCTAAATTAAGAAATCAACAGGCAAACAGGTGGATTTGTTAAGCCCTAAAAAAAGATCAATGGGGAAACTTAATTCAATAGCTATTAAATACACTACCTCTGCTTCACGCTTCCTGCTTCTCACTCTCTCAACCTCTTGAAGTACTTTCTGAGCCTCATCCACATTCCCCTCGGCCCCCAGCTGCTCTGCCTTGGCGAGGAGCTTTCCGATCTCTTCATTCAACTCATGGACCTTTTCAGCCTTAAAAAAAATAAAGTAAGGTCAGGCATATATAGACCATAAAATGGCCATGACAGTTCATCCAACACCACAGCTGACAGTTCTTGTTTACTGGAATACAGAGCAGACAAATTAGACACCATCTAGAAATGTGCCAACTATCCTAGAGGTTGGAAACACAAAAACTGATAATACACTGAATGTTTCATAAACAGAAAGAAGTTCAAATGGAGAATACCCTAGTTCTGACCAATCCTCATAAGCATTACACACATTTTTTACATGTTGATTTCTCTGAAAACAGGACACAAGAAAATGTTTTTGGTCTACAATGCTCAGGTGATTAGTCCCAGGAGCAGCTGAACAAACAAGAGCAAAGTTTTACTCCCTCACCTTTGCCGCAACTTCTGCGCTTATTTCTTCCTGGGTTTCAGCCAGACGTTTCTTAGCTAGTTCTGTTCTTCTGTCACAGTCAGCGATAAAGGATTCAAGATGATCCACCGCCTACAACAAAAAACCAAAAGATGAAGCTTAAAGTAGGAGCTTATTACTCAAAAGTTAACCACTGTATTATCTTTTTATTTATATGTGCAGGAAACAAATGTGTACAATTCTAATTTGCGTAAGAGCAAGTTATACGGAAACATCAGCATTAGTTCTCTTCAAAAAATTTAAAGCCCAACTAAAACATACTTCCCATAAACCCCTTAACAGCACATCATATATACTATAATACAAATGTTTGTTTTATTTGTTGCAAGCAGGTAAGTTTCATATCTGACTAAGCAACAAATTCCCAGGGGTCAACTGTTTGAACTGTAAACCTATGGCATTCCTTAATTTGCACCGACACCTAGAGCCACAATGGAAATTAAGATAATGCTTTAGGAGAGCCTACTTGCTCAACTTTGACTTGCAGAAGTACTCCCTTTATCCTATACAAGCATGTCAGACAAAGAATCAACCCTACCACAAACACCTGCAAGCCCAACTTACATCCAACTCAAAGAACAGGTCTCTGTCCTTGGAAGCGATTTCATAATCAGCTCTCAGTGCCAAGTCGTGTATCTTAGAGCAGTCCCCCAGATCCATGCGCTGTCAAGAGAAGTCAAACATTTTGATACTACATCTAGACAGCAAAAACAGATTACATTTATTGTATATCGAAACACTGGGGAACGTTCAACATATCCAAGTGGACTTCAAATGTCACCTTTTTTTTGTTAAATAGATGTTTCCATATTTGTCCCAAGTGATTTATGTCACATAAAATTGTACTACATGCTGGGTCAGTACACTATGAAACTACTGCAGTTACACTACTTATGATGATCTCATACACTAAATATACAGTTGCTCCACACAGAGTTCCACAGAAGACTAAAATTGAGTATACAGTTATAGCCAAAAGTTTTGCAACATTTCAAAGGAAAAAAATAAAAATTTGCTTCACAAAGTCAAAACAAAACCTGCCAAATGTTACGTTATCATAATGAATTACATACCACTTTGTAGTTTTCCCATGAACTGAACGAAAAACTGACTTGAAATGCTGTAGTACTATGTGGCTTCCTTTTTACATGATGTTAAATAAAATCAAAATTAATGTTTAGGGCTTTTGTTTTTTTGGTTTATTAATTTCATTTTACAGTGCTCATATTTAGCTATTTCAGTGGCATGTATTTTTTGGGGGGGCTTTTGGTTTTTTCTGTTACAATATGTAACTCACAGTACTTGCACACTTCAACTATACCTTCTTTTCTTTGCTGTCTTTCACAGTGAAATCCTTATGGTCACAAGCATATACTTCTGGGGTTTTTGCATGTTTAGGCATTTTATTCATTTTGCCACAATTTGCAATTGTTTTAAATTCCATGAGCATGTACATACTATGTACTGTAATATAGCTTTAAACATCTTGTTTTAAATCTCGCAAGCGTGTTGCAATCCTCCAATAGAAATATAGGAATTTGCAGCCACGTCGTAGTTTGGGTGGGTTTAAAGTATTCAGAACAAATCAATGATAGATTCAAGTCAGGAAGGAGGGACATTGCCCAAATGCACTGGTAAAGATTTCACAGATAACAGGGTCAAATCACTGTGAACTGAGTACCCATTTCTAGTGTTTTTCCAGTGTTTATTTATTACACCAATTTATTTTTTGCATATGATTTTACCAGTAAACAGAAAATCAGAAGCTCTAATTATGTTCATATAGTTTTTTTTGTAATTCTCCGTCAACCCTAAATTTTAGGATGATGCAAAACTTTTGGCCAGAGCTGTATATTAGATTCACTGAGCATATTTTCTGGCTTAATATACAATTGACAAGTGTCGGTATCTTTGTCTTCTGGTATTTGCTAAATGTTACATACCGTTCCAGCAAGAATGTCATGGGGACAGCAATCTAGAAGATGGCTTTTGCAGACACGATCGTCAGTAAACTTCACCCTCTGTCGAGTTTCGTCGCCTGAAATAGTTTTAGTAAGAGTGGCAATTAGAAAAGGCATGAAACCAAACATTTACAAAGTGGCTGGATCCAACAGGAGATTCCTGTGTACAGTATTATTTTTCTCATATATATGCTTAGAATTTATGATAAGCTCCAGCTTAGCAATGCCAATTTTTTTTTGTTGTATTATTTTAACCATTACAGCAGAACAAATTAGGTAACACTAGTACGTACAATTGAATAATGTTTACATTTTTATTCAAAATTTCTTACAGAAAATTGAGAGAAAAGTGGGGTAGATGTCAGGACTCATTAAAAGGTGAAGTCCTGGAAGGGAAATAAATATCCTAGACAAGGGAGGACCCTTCCAGCTACACAAGGCTGACTTGAAATACGATTTGGCACTTCCAAATTTGTGGTGCTTAAACTAAAACAATTTGTTTAATCATACGGTTGCTGTAAACCACTGTTACAGCTGTTCAATATGGTCAAAAGGATAAGTGGATACAAATCATGATCCTAGACAAATATTTGTGGGGGTTGATTGTATATTTAATACTGCAATATTAATTCAGGTTCTCATGTCACCAGATTCTGAGCCCACAAGGACATGAACCTTATTTATTACTCTACGCCAGCCATTACGAGCACAGTTTTGTGAAAGAGTGCAGGCACCAACACAAAGGGGGTTTTAAAGGGGGTCTTAGTCAAAGCCCACAGTAAAAGCACTAAACAAAGTTGACTTTCCATAATTCTTTATAGGCAACAGCAATCATTTCCTGCTATATGAACAAAGAATTGGCAATGAGGTTATGCTGCAGGGCTAAAACTGTTTCAGCAGTTGAAGGCGATTGATCAGTGGAAACGAAAAAGAAACAAATCCTCCAAACTGCACGAACGCTCCAGCAGGGTTTACCACATACTGTCATGGGCAAGGCCAGAGGGGCACGCGGCAGTGGACCTGCCATAGTGGAGCACCAATTTAGCACGCCTTTCTAGCCTTGCAGCAGCTGACAATTTGGCATGATTTATTAGGCCACCAAAGATGACCTTTCCAAAAGGCCTGAGGGGGTGCAAGTTACCCTTGGAGCCCTAATAGAGATGCAGCTTTGAAAGGTTAAAAAAAAAGGTTAGTTAATACACACTGTGAGCTTCCTCATATACTGTACCCATCTGCATCTTCAAGCCCTCAGCTGCAGAAATTTATACCCGCTGTTGAAAAGTATAAAAGTGAAAAGCTTTCTTGCGCACACCTGTAGTAAGGAAGTCAGGGGAATGATACACAAAGTAAAGTCAAAGTGTCAAATGGTATGTGTCAATTTAAGGCCACTGTGTCTGACAAATGTTGTGTAACTATTAGAACATATATACACTGTTCCATGGCTTGCAAGCAACCAGCCACACTCCAGTTATGCTGTAAATAATATTCCTAATGTTTGCACTGGATGTCCTTTTTCTTTTTTTGTGTTCAAAAGAAATTACTTGTGAAAAGCAACATGTTTGTTCGATATTCATAACAGCTTTAAAAATTATATTTGTGACTCACGGCTCGATGAACATGAGGCTTTTCTGCAACTCCCTTGCAGATTGATGTAGGCTGGCAAAGATACACTGAACCTTTATAAATAAAATAAAGGGGCCACAATTGTTCAGTTTGTATAAAACATAGGTATGGGAAGTAATTAAATTCAAGTTACACACACACACCTCTCACAAGCATCATTTAGTCTTTGACTGAGGAAAGTTAGAGCCTGGAAACTTGAAAATGTACCAAATTTAAAAATAAAATAGCCACTAGATCATATTCATCTTAAACAGACCTATACAAATAACCTCCTACCTTAAAGGAGCTAGCATGTATTTAAAAGTGTTTTATTGACTAGAAGACCACTTGAAGATTTTAAACCCAAACGTTGGTATAACTATTAAGGTATTAGCCTGACTTGTTCTGCATTGTGAATCCAAACAAGTCTTTAACATGCATGTTCCTTTTGCCTTACTGTACATTTAAAAGTACGGGTGTAATCCTATTATGGGAATGACAAAAATGCTAAATATTGAAGATTTAAGCCTACAACAATGTCTTAAATGTATAAATTGCTTTATTTCATATTAAAAGACCATTATTCAAATAAACCAAAAACGTTTGTGTTTTTTTTTTTTTTTGTTTGTTTGATTGTTTTTGTTTTTTAAATTGGAAGTTGTCGTGTCAAACAAAAACTTGCACCCGGCTGTTCATTTTATAGAGCGCGTTTAAATTATGTGTGTATTGGCTTAAATTGTATAAACTCAATTTAGGCTGTTTACATTTTTAAACTACGATTAGTGTAACGTTTTTAAAGTAACCGTACATGCATTTACTCGAAGGTAGAATGAAAACTAATAATAATACCGATAATTACAGGTAGGAAAACAGGAGGTAGGCCATAGGCCTATTTAAACATTTCTACAAACGCAACTATCTTCAACCACGTATAATAAATGGAGGAGTTATCTTCACAAGCAACGGTACAAACACGTCGTTAGAAAGAAAAAAAAAAAAGAGAGATCGTCCTACCGGCCGTTTCTGTCCAGGGGGGCACAGCAAAAATAGATGTAATCCACTATGATAATGAAATAAAGGCTTCGCCATACTTACCGTCCCTTGCAGTCCCCATCAACTGGTCGAGCAAAGCTCTCATCTGAGCCTGGGCCGACATTGCGGTTACTTATTTAGTGTCTTCTGCTTCTGAAATAACGACTGTATACATGCATACAGATTGAATAATAACAATAATTCTTATTATTATTTAAAGAAAACGATGTAAACTGCTATCATTCGCTTTTCTTCCCCCACGTCTCTTCCTCTCTCGCCTCGCTCTCCTTTCCTCAGCAGACTCGTCTTCTCATTAAAGGAAGTTGGCGCATGACATCTAACAGCAGACGACGAGCGCCCTCTATCATCCTTCTACATATCACACATCCCCGTTTTTCAGAAGTCTGGATTTACTGTAATGTTTAATCACCTCTAGTGCACACGATTGATTCATTAACACCTCTCTTTGTTGTTTGAATTTACTACTCTCTAATTTATTCACTCTCTAATCTACCCCTCGGCTGTATATCATAATAAAACCTTATCTTAAGATTGTGTTGCCACTGATTTTGCTATAATTCCATAACTTCTTCCTGGCACAGAGGGAGATCCACTTCCTTTCTCAATAACCAATTTTTTGTCATAAAATCCATCTGTTCATTACCTAGCACCCCTGAATGACTTTGTACCCATGCTCATATGTGACCCTACTTGTACATTCACTTAATGCTATTAAAATATAAAATATAATATCTTTGCTGACTCCACTCCCTGTGTCAATAGCATTCAGTGAACTGAAAGAATCAGTAAACAGAACTACTCTGTCTAAATAGGTGATCAGATAATCTTTCCATTCTACAAAACTCCATTCCAGGTATATTGCCACAGCCACTTTTGGATCCTCGTTGATCCATTTGTATACAATGCTCCCTTCCTCCCTTTTACATATTCATTTGCTTTTTTTTTTTTTTTTTTTTTTTTTTTTTTTTTTTAATTCAGCAGACTGTTGGGGTTGTGGGAGGAAGTATGTCATAACTATTCCAGAGTGTATGGCATTGTGGGAGTTGTAGTTCACCTTCTCCACCACCTGCACACCACTGGCCTAATTCGTGGTTTTTTGTTTGTTTGTTTTTTGTGATAATCTTAGTTTAAAAGCTGCTCTCAAATGTGCAGTTTTGAAAGAAACACGTGTTTATCTGGTACACTACAGCAGGTTAAAGATGACTGTTCACAAGCCATTGCTTTCAGACTGTCTTGAAATCACCGCTTCACCTATTGACAGCCAGTAAACTGGACCCAGAAGACACTGTTATTGAGATATGGCCCAGGGAGTACATGCGCGGCAGATAACCCAAGAACTCAGAAAGCTCTGGAAGTAAAAGGTGGGAGTGCTTGGCAAATGCCCTTGATTCATCTGATGCCCTCAGGACACTTTCTAGCGGATATTCCTTTACGCTGCGTACAGGCTCGTGTTTGTATAGGAAGGGTGAGATTATAAAGAGTATATTCTAATATTAGTCCATGCTGTCTTAGAACTGCTATGACTGATTTATTCTTGCTGAAAGAAAAAAAGAGAAGGTGCAGGACAGAGGTGGATTTTGTAAACGGGCATTGAGATGGGTAAGTAATGATTAGGAAAATTATTGTAAGTTGTTTACAGAGGGGTAAAAACAAGTAGCAACTTATTATATACTGGAATTTGAGGTGGAAAAAGCATGTTCGTATTGCAGATGGTGTGTCAATTATGACAGCAGCATTGATAGGGATTATATTGGCATTGCAATGGATTGTAGATGTATAGAGCAGTCAGTATTGCAAAGTATATTAGGAGATTCAAGAATATTTAACATAGAGATATTGAAAGGTTAAGTGACCATAGCAGTTTTAATAGCAAAATCTGAACTGTAGGTGGCGACAATAAGTTTCAAAAGAAGCTTGTTGGCCATTATCACAACAGGCGGCGGCGGCGGCTCCTGTTCCTCCCAACTGTACAATACCCATGATGCCAATCTAGGGGCGGAGTCTAAAGTAGGCAGAGTTGTTTATTCAGCTGGGTAGAGTCTGTGGCACTTTGGAAACAGCCGGAGAAGGAACTGTTTACGCAGTAAGAGCAGAACTTTTGTTTTATTCTCATTTACTCTATTGATCTGTGCGTAAATCACATTTCCACTATTACAGGTTACTTAAGTAGTTTAATTGGTACTTCTTTATCAGATGCCTCATAACGAAATCAAAATGTAGGCTATACATGTGTGTGACTCAAACTGTGTACGGTAGTGTAGCCAAGTGACGTCTTTGGTAGTCAGACTTGTATTGTTTAAAACCTGTAATTTGTGTTACTGTAGTAATACATGTATCAGACTGGATTAATGCTTATTTTCTCGCTTCATTTGTACACAACAAGAATAACAATGTGGAATTTAATAATTGTTATATATATATATATATATATATATATATATATATATATATATATATATATATATATATATATACATACACACACATACACATACACACTATGGAACTGAACCATCGTTTGTAACTACATCTGTGTTATTTTGTATGCCTTTGTACTGCGTAATCATGAATCGCAAACGAGTGCTAAAAATCACCAGTTGATGACGTCATGTATTGAGTGCTCTCTTAACAGTGTAATGTATCTCCAATCTACACGCGTTATTGAACGTGCTATCTACGTTTACAGTGTCGTACGATAATACTGGAGAGTTTTCTTCCCAGGTTATAGTCTAGGCACTATTGCACTAGATACATAGGCTAGGCACTATTGCACTAGATACATAGGCTAGGTACTATTGCACTAGATACATAGGCTAGGTACTATTGTCAAAGTGTTTTGTGTAAAGTAGCACATGCTTTCTCTGTTGCACAGTATCTGTGTTTGTTGAGCAGGAGAACATCAGAAATACAATTTCTAATCCTTGCAGAGACTGGTAGATCGTTTTTGTTTTTACCCTCGCTTTTCTATCTGCCCGTTTTTAGCTTGTATTAAGCTGTGTGGAATTACAAGTCAACCATTAGCTTACATTATATATGGGGGAGGAACGGGAAAGTTGCTGTGGTTTTATTCAGAATTCTTTAGATTTTTTTAGTCTGTATTATCTTGCATTCCTGCTTTTTATCCGTTTTTTACAGTGTTTTATTTACACTGCACTGTAGCTCACAGTTCAAGCCTTATGCAGTCACTGTTGTCTATTTATTTCATCTTACACTTGGTGTAGTTCATTTAAGTCATTAAAATAGCCAAGAGCGGGGTATATCTCCTCATTTTTTAGCCTAGTTAAGGTGGGTGACACAGCATGGGGAAATTGAGTTCTAGTAGGAAAAGGAAGCTCTCTAACAGCAAAGAAATGTCTATTTCTTCAAAGTCTCGCTTATAAACCCAGGATAGCTCAACGGAGGTGAACAGTTTTCTTATTCCAGTAGGACCCTACCTCTGCTTTCACACTGACTCACTGAAGGTACTGTATTTGATTTGTATTTGATTTGACAAAAACGTGTTGTAAAGGTCCTTTCCCTTGGCAGTTAAATTAATGTTGTGAACGGTAATTAAAATGCTCTTCAAGAAACCTCTTCACCTGTAGCTGTGCCAATGCCAGCTTTGTACCGAGGGCACATTAACTGATTGAGGGCAGGCTGAGAGTGCTTGCATTACACAAATGTGTTTTTTGTGTGTGTGTGTGTGTGTGTATGTGTGTGTGTCCTTTGCTTTATAACTCTAGCAAGCTGACGTAACGGTTCGTTATTTGTACAGCAGCTCTCTGCTGGAAAAAGTGTTTGTGGTAGAAGGCCAAATGGACCAGATGGCTTAAAACGTGATTATTTTTGTGTGCAGTAAAAAGCAAAAAACTTGCTGACAGTGCAGCTAATTCAAACAGACCCATCTATCCGGCATGTGACACATTTCCTTGATGTTTTTACTGGTCTCCAAACAGGCAGGCTGTTAACTGTAAAGTACAGCAACAGAAAGCCTACCAACTACTCTCTTTATTGTTCTTGCATTAGCTCTGCGTTTCTTGGATGCTAGTTATGTACTGTAACGTGGTTAGAGTGCCTTAGTGTGAATTTGCTTACCACTGATATATAATGCATGCATAATATATGTGCATATGTGCATGGCATTAATGACATTCGTGAATTCTTTAATGGTACAGCTGATGTAGCTGTAAAATGGAGTAAAGTATAAAGGACCTGTGCTGGTAACACAGGATTTCGTCACAGCAGCAGAAGTGCAGTTTGATTGTTGCTGTAAAACATCCATTCTGTAGCTACATGTAGGTCACTGTACATGGTGATATCATTTCGTAAACAGTAATTATTGAGAGAAGCAAGCAGTTGACTCCCACTATGTGAAAAGCATATCCCAGTAGTAACCTGCTGGGTTTATTCAAGCAGGTAACCATGCATATTTCTGTATTGCACACAGACAGGACCAGTTTCTTTTTTCTATACTATTTAAACTTAAGGCTGGGAATATCTGGGTGGTATTTAACTTGGCAATCGCCTGGTACTTTGTTGGTTTGATTTGTTTTTTTTAAAGCCAAGTGCTTGAAAAGAAGTGCATATTTTATTAAGATAATGTATTTGAGCAAGAGGGGTCAGTGAGGTGATGCATCATTATTATTCTACTGTACAATTAGTTTGATGTTATAGAGTATGGACTTTTACATTTGCCACTCACATATATCAGAATGACTGCTCCAGCTTATGATGTTTGTATTGTGCAGAATTAAATCAGAAAAAAATATTAGCTATTTCCTGTAACTTCCCTTTCAGTAGGTTTCCTGTTTAGCAACTTTTTGTTCTGAACTGCAAAGCGTGGCAATTGTCCTTGGAAAAATTAGTCCGAGTCATTACACAGGACAAGTCTGCATCTGTTCACTGCATCACTGACGAGTTTGCACACAGCCAGACTGTTAACACCTGGGTCTCCATTCAGTGTATTTATAAGCTCAACAATTTAGATTTTTTGTTATGAACATAAAGCTTCTAATGTGTGTGAGTGGGACCTACTTTTAATGATTTATAATTTAAAAACAAGTAAAGTTCTACTGGTTGGCTTTCCCAAACTGACAAGGTCTGGCTTTTTTGACAGGTTTTTAACCCAGGTGTGTAATCCATTGTGTTGAAATGACGTAAATCTGACATCAGTAGCCAGTGGTGGAAAATAGCTGTCCTGCTTGTACACGTTTATACAGCTTGAGGGGGCTGAAACACAATTTGCCGAAGTGCATATTTATTTTTGTATGTATTATTGTCCGATCCAGCTCTTTATTATGTAAATCTGATTGATTGGAATGTAGATAAGAGGCATTTGTGCTGTGCGAATTTACAGTTGCACAAATGTCTTGCACAGATCCCGTGGCTGTGATGCGCCGAGATCATGATAGACAATAAGGAACAGGACACAGAGATCCACCCCTTGAAAAGTGAGGATGGGGTGTCATCAGCTTCTCCCGCCAAGAAGGGGGTCTGCCTGGGGGGCTTGGGGCTGTCCCACCTGTCCAGCTGGCGCACTGCTGCCTTCTTCCTCTCCCTCTTCCTCTGCCTCATCAGCATCTTTGCCTTCTCCTTCATCATCCCCTGCCCTGTGCGTCCTGTCTCGCAGCGCACTTGGATCAACACATACAGAGATTCCTGTAAGTACATCAGCACCGCAAGTGTAAGATAAAACTGTAAAAAATGAAGTCACAACTTGTACTTCTTTCATTACCTTAGTTTCTTCTAGTTCTTCCGTCTATATTTACTGTCTGGTATTGCAACAACCTGAGGGAAGACCATTGTTTGAACAAACAAATACTAATGGTTTCTCTTTTGTTTTATCCCCCACCCTTCCACAGCAACATACACATTTTTGGCTGTAATGGACACAAACAATGACAAAGTTATGGATGTCATTTTTGCCTTCAGAGGCTCCAGTGGCTGTCTGAATGTGTCTTGTAGCGATGCAGGTAACAAAATAAGATATTTTTATTTTTCAGTATTTGTTTAATAGCAGGGAAGTACAAAAAAAGGGGGGTGGGGGGGAGAGGATTCAGTTTATTACTGTTATTATTTTAGTCATACACATGCCTTTTAGCTGGCTGCAACATATTTGCTTGTTGGGTATCTCGGGTGGATTTGGTCAGTAGTGGGTTTTGGAAAACATTCTTCAACCCTGACCACTGAAGTGTGGTGAAGGCTGGACGGTCAGTAATGGCAGTGCTGGGGTTTGTTCGTCTCAGGGTTCTCCTCTCCGTGTTCCTTCCTGGTCGCAGTCACGGGCACCAACGGCAGTGTGCTGTGGGAGAGGACTGTCAGTCAGGAGTTGCTGTGGGTGCAGTGCGGGATTGAGAAGCTGGGCGGGCTGGAGGCTGCCGGATGCCTGCTTTTCCATTCTCAACACCTGATA
>NC_054559.1:11626500-11740146 GCF_017654505.1 Polyodon spathula | reverse complement strand
GATGTTCAATAAAACCTTATCATTGCGGTCACTGTCGTTCCTGCTCGATCTTCTAGCACTGGATGCCCTTGAGTTTTCATGACTGTTCCTACTGGGAGAGTCTATAATTGATTTCTAAACGCAGACAGAAGAAAATACAATAGTTATTTAATATACTACACAAAACCAAAACTACATCATTGAGATAAGCTTGTGCGGCTCTACCTTTACCAACGGACTGTTCTCACATTCAGCTTCAAATTACAGGCACAGTAAACCACAGTCTCCAAAGCTCCTTGATTGCAACATGTGCTGTGTATGAATATTAGATTACCTTCTATATAAAACACACCTTCTTTTACAATAAACTGCCCCCCTCCAAGTGCACTGTCAAGCAGATTACCACAGTTGTACTGTTACACCTGATATCACTTAAAAAACAAAGCCTTGTATAGAAAGCTGGCATACCTCCATGCTCACACTGTCGCAGGTATCAAAATCATCCGAGTAGTTAGGACTGGGACCAATCCGTATTCGAGGTCCTTTCTCTGTTTTAATGTGGACTGAATTCTGTAAATAAAATCAGTTTCTATTTTTAAATTGCATTGCAAGGACAGTTACTGTATTACAAAGGTAATGCACTGCTTCAGGTATGAATGGATGAAGATCTTCTGTATACAGGCTGTATTTATTTCTGACCGTGAACTTTACTACTGCCAACACCCCTTTTCTATTCACTAGATTGACAGCATCCTTTCTAAAGGCATCTAAGAAATATTGCCAGGTAATAAATGTGGACCATTAAGCAGGTCTTGATTCCGATGAATAAAAACAAAAAATGAAGAATCTATCTCTGTCAAGCTCTACCTTCTGTAGTAATCTGGTAGTTGTCCATGGTTTTATGCTGTTTAAGCTAGTGTTTACTGGTGAATAATTAAAGGCTTTTTTCAGTACCTTATTTAGGGAGCTTACTGTTCATTGTAATTTTATTGTAATTTATCAAAGTCTTTCCCTCGTTCCCTTGACTACAGATGACAGCCAAATCCTCTGCAATAAAATGCAACTCTGAATAAAGTCTCTCTCTCTCTCTCTCTCTCTCTCTCTCTCTCTCTCATGCGATTAATACAGATCAATTTGGCGCATATAACGTATTAGCCACTCTGATCACACCCTGGGTTATTTGCTGCTTTCAATAACTTGGTAAAGAAATCCGTAATATTGTTTTTTAATCAAAATTAGATCTATCTGTTAAATACAAGCAAAAATGTAACAGTGACATATGTACTCACAGACAGACATTGCTGCATGTCCTAATAACCTAGTTTGTTGAAAATGTCATAACCTCATTACTTATGTACAGGCGCTACTGTAATTAAAGGACAGTGTAAAGCCCTGTCATGTCCTTCTCTACTCAGCATACCTTACCTGGACCCATCCTTTACGCTGGACCTTTCCGGGGGCAGTCTGAGTCCTCCGCTTCTGAGCGTCATCCAGATCCTGCAGCTCCTCAGGGGAAAAAACAGACCTTCCAGACAAGCCTGGAATGAACAGAGAAAAAGATCACTCACTCAGACCAAAAAGAATGGTCTTTTCCCATTCCCAAACTTTTCTTATGTTCTTACGCAATTCAAGAAAAGCTCCCACACTGCCCGCTCACCTGCAGTCTGTGTAGCTCTTACAGCAGTTGTCACTGACGGCTGAGGACTCCTTGGCTGCCCCTTGAAATCTGCATTTGCCCCATTGACATAAAGTGAAAACCCATGCTCCAAACGCTCCAGCTCAATCTGCTTTGGGTCTTTTGTTTTATTTTTTTTCAGGATCCTATATGTAAATGAGAACATCTGCACGATGATACTATCCAAGGGAATACGTATGCAGTTTAAAGCCGATTAGCTAAGAATACCTAATCTTACCTGGTCTTAAGGCAATATTGTTTATACACATTTTAATATCGTGCATTTTCACAATGTAGATTGGATTTGTATCTTTATTAACAGTTTCCAAATCAAAAACATTTCCCTTCAAGTGGAATCATATTCTATAGTTGCGTACTGAATTCAGAGTTTCCAATAGCATAATTGTTTTCTTCAGCACATGAAACTAGCACAAGTACAAACTTCCAATACATCAGTATTGAATAAGGTGCTAAAGACCTCGCACTGTTTCAGTTACAGCTGTATTATGGTAACTATATACATCAGTGTTATCCTTACCTGTTTTTGTGTTGAAGTGCTATTAAATATTCATCATGTTTTTCTTCAATTTCTGTGGAAATATTTTTCCCTGTCCTGTTTCCATAATATGCCTTATTAGGAAACAATATACACATGTTAAAAATGCTGTATTGTGCACAGTACACAAGATAATTGAAATGTTTCCCCATACAGTATATGGTCATAAGCACTAACAACACATTATTTAACGATCTAATGAAATCGGAGAGCGGAGCTCAGGAAATCTGTTGAAATGGAAACACCTATACTAGCAAGCACTTTTATACACATTTGTAAGAAAACTGAATCAGGTAGAGACAACACAGTAAATGTTACATAATGTCAAAATTTTAAATTAACTTAACACTCCAACATTGATCAAAATAAAAAAAAATTAAAAATCCAGACTTTTCAAAAAAACATGTAATGACTACTTTTATTGGTAGTGTGCTGACAGGGGTATGAGGCTGATTTTTTGTAAAACTAAGCAGAATTTAGAAACAAAAGCTCAGTTTATCTAGCAAAACTATTCTATGCAATGTACAATAGTAACCTTCTAGATAAAACAAAGGACAAGGATAAAAAGACTACACATATAACAAAAACGGACATACAACTGGTCCAGGATTTACATTCAACTAAGCAGGAAAGTAACTATGCCCCACTTTTAAGACTACATGGTGGTTTTGCATCACAAACAACCTATTTTCTCATGCCATTGGTTATTGCAAAGAGCACGACGAACGACCTGATAAAGAAATAATACATTATAAAGAAAGTACATTAAGCCAGCTCTACATGCTGAGTGTTTTGTTTTTGTATCTAATTCTTAATTGTAATTCAAGTTTTAATAGGGCCGATTGCCAAGCAACATTAAAACGATGCAGAATATTGAGTAACAGCTCTCTCCTGTAACTGGCAACTACAGCATTTACAGCATACAGACGGGAGAGAGAGAGAGAGAATTCGATAACGAAGCAGACAATGTATGAATCAGCCAACCAGTAACAGCAGAGACAGAAAATAAGATAAATTATGTACAGTAAAAGATAAACTCGCCATATGATGTAACATTTGTATAAAATGTATATTTGTTTTAATCTTGTGCAATATTTAACACTGATGATCCATCTAGTTCATAAAATATTCTTTTAACATTACACTTGCTGCACTGGCTCTTCTCAATAGATTTGTCACTAGTGATGCAGCTGTGATTGGTCTTGGAGTAACACAACTGTATGTGTAAGTGATGATGTGGTGATGGAGAATAATTGAGCAGTCATTTATTAAGCTGAAGAAATTTCAGTTTTGCTTTGACGTTTAATATGGTGAAAACATAAATCAAAGATAAATAGTAAATAAAAGGTAAAAAGCATATAGAAATTACCTCATCTCTTTCACTAGACTCGTTGCTGTTTTTTGCAGAACTGCCTGTATAGAAAAACAAATATGCACAGTAAAGATATTCAAAAAAACGTGGCACGTAGCTCCTGTATCCCTTGAGGCATGCATGCATTAATTGGATATTTTAATTGCCACTTTAGTTTCGTTTAGTTCTACTACTAGGCTTATCAGTTTTTTTGTTTGTTTGTTTTTGTTTTTTTGTTGTTGTTTTCGTCTTTTCTTTAATGTAACCGGCGGAATATCTCGCAGATGCTGCTAAAAATGCATTCCAGTCCACGCCTAGTCATAGCTCTTTTTACTCAGCCGCAGTGACAAGCCCAGACCGGGGCTGCACCTAGGCCTATACAACCAAACGTCACATAAGCCACAACAGAAGAACAAACCGTTTGAAAGAAAAGAATAATAGCGAAACAAAAAACTATGATATGAGATTCAAACATTTTAAAGAAGTACCACTGCACACGATGACACGGATGTGCTTCACATTGCAGGTTTCGTTTTGTTTATGTCCTCAAAAGACTTACGCATTTAAATTAAATAAGGTGTTTGTTTAAGAAAATCCAAACGCTTTCACTTACAATCCATGTCATTACTGCTGTGTGTGTGTGTGTGTGTGTGTGTGAACAAGATTTTCAA
The DNA here is from genome assembly GCF_017654505.1 of Polyodon spathula. Classification (NCBI taxonomy): domain Eukaryota; kingdom Metazoa; phylum Chordata; class Actinopteri; order Acipenseriformes; family Polyodontidae; genus Polyodon; species Polyodon spathula. The sequence goes on along the minus strand of NC_054559.1, from coordinate 11,735,914 downwards.
ATTCAAAAGATTTATTTTCAATGAAAACGCATTTCTCAGCTTGCTACAGGCTGTTGTTGATGTTTGGTTACCATGAGAAGAGTCAGCCAATAGCACCACCGCATGCATTTTGGGCACACCCTCTTTGTAACTACTCTGCTCAGACAGACAGGTACATTAGGCCCTGTACACACCAATACGAGGAGTCCGCGTCATGGTGTGATGTAATGCCTAGCAACCCACGACCGCCATTCATTGTGAGGAAAACAAAAGCAGGCGCATAGAGTTTTTTTTTTTGCCACAGAAATGGCATGTGATAATATCGCAATTCTCGATGCTTCAGCTAAAAAAAATGTGCTTGGTTGAGATTGAAAAATGTCCGTTCAAGCTGCCAGCAACTGTGTTGAGTGATGATTCTTAGGGTTGCCCAGATCCTAGCAATAAATGTGCACCCTCATATATATATGCATACAAATTAATACAGAAATACATGGTGCTAGGAGTGTAGCTATTACATGAATAAAATGTCATTCTTTTCCTCATAAATTAATTACTGCTGTAATATATAATAGGCCTACATAATGGTCACAATGTTAGTGATTCAAATACAAAAGGGATTAGGTGGTGCCAACTCTCTTACTGCATTCCTGGCTAGGGTTTACCACAGTGGCATTCCTTACCCGGCCCCTCTCAAACCTCCTGATCTTGTTCTCATCATCCTCTCTGCTCTTTGCTGCTTTTTGTGGAAACAATGATGGAACATAATCTGGATGCCTGGATTGTTGTTCTTTTTGCCTGGAAACCCAAAAGCAGTCATAGTCCTAATGATAAGACTCTAGTCTAATTGTAATAACATTTAAGCATGATACGGGGACCCACCCTATTATAAAGATTATATTGTGGTAAATATTTCATAGTAAATTATTATGTTGAGAAATTAACATGTGGTTAAAATCTGTAATTAAATGTAACATTTACTCTCATTAACAAACCCTTAATAAAAACCCTTTCACAGCTCCAACTGTGACTCATTTAAAACAACTCAAAGCACACCTAAGTCAAACAGACGCAGCACGGTGAGATGCGATCATTCAACCAAATCCAGAATATTTAGGTATGGTTGTTGTACCCACTTCTTAAAAGCCGCTGTAATTCTATCACAGCCACCAGATGCCACTGTAGACTTTTAATGTCTTACAAATGCTAACGTTCCAGAACTGTATGTAAATTACAACACAAGTAGTGCTAAGCTGAAATAGCCACCATACAGAAAACCTCTGATGTTCTAGTTTATTTATTTATTTATTTGTTAGGTTCACTTGCACAGAAATGATCACTTATTCAGGTCTGTCAGACTAGCATGGAAATCATCCCCTCTGCAGTTCTGTTTTATTCTTATTTTCACTAGTTGGAAGGAACCTATACAAAAACAGATACTGTACTCACTTATTCCTGATTAATTCTGAGCTATATAGGTTTTCTATGAAAAATTGTATATACAGTACTCATATATAAAGAATGGAACTATGTAGCCTACAGTATTTTAAGGGATGCTTTTTAAGGACTGTTTACAAACATAAACCTCTTAAGTAAAAAGTTCTCCGAAAAAGGGGAGTAAACTAATAAAACAAATGCATAGTTGTAAAAGATTTTTTGAACTTCAGACTAGGCCAGAACATTCCTTAAAACCATCCTTAAAGTTCTGTGACTAGAGCCCATTAAAACATACAACCGACTTTCAAAACCAGCTTTTTCACTCTCTTATTAACATTTTAACTTTCATTGACAACCTCCAAATCCATCACCTCATTTTTACCCACCTCTGCTCTCATTTTACTCAGCCTCTCAAGACAATAATCAGTGTGGCTCGCTGTTCCCAGCAAATAAACATCATATTGGTTGAAATTACAAGCAACATGCATCCGATTTCTTCCATAATAATTAGATAAAGACCGGGTTGGTTATAAATTCAGCTGCTTTGTAAGTGAATCAAAGTCTTTGGTTAAAAAATAAAAGTAGAAAAATTAGTTTGTCTTGTACAGAAATTCTCCCAGTGGCTGTTATAATCTGTACTTATATATGAATATATTCTCAATATATTAAGAAATTGTATATGTGTACCTTATCTACTCCTAAATATACATGCTTTTTTAAGTTAAATATAAAGACTTAACATTACTGCATATATTCTATGCTTGTAAGTTAGTTACTTTTTTTTTTTTTTTTTTTAATGGGTGTTTCTACCAGCTGTGTAATACAAATGTTTAGCAGCCCAAAATCCAGATACAAGCAATGGGGTCAAAAAGTGTTAAAATATGTAATTATATTTAAGACAGCGTGTATTTTTTTGTTTTTGCTAATCAAGGAAGATAGAGAGAGCAACTGTTTTGGAACAACAACTATTGTTTCGCTGGCTGCTACACCTTTCAAACTGCAGTTCTTTGGGAGAAATGTCCTTTAGTCCCATTTATATTGTAAAACCCCTTCTCTTGCCCAAATGCAAGACCGCGTTCCAGAATTCTCTTCATGTCAAAGACGTAGCGTCCTCTTTCAAGTTAGGAAACAATAATAGTAAATAGTAAAGTATAATCAGTATGACAAAAACAACACTTGGAAAAAGTCTAGTGTCCTTTTTAATTGGTTTTGTTTCCTGAGTTACAGAATAGCTTGAAGATGTAATCTGAAATATCTCACTGCTGCTACAACAGCGGCTGGAGCATGCCTCGGATTCACAGGGTGACAAAATGTTTGGGGATGTAAACAAATTGTATTGGTAACAAGGTTACAGTGCACACAAAGCTTAACTGTGTAGTAAAACAGACACCAATAAATTACATTTGTATTTATTGTTTTTACCTGTAAAAATATGCTACTACAGGCAATTAGTTTTCTCAGTGTTCATCACAGCAATAGTGTCCAGCAGGGAATAGTTTTAATTTGTTCCAATTCATAGGTAGCGATACACTTAAGCAGCCAGGGAGACTAGGTTAGGAAGCACGGATATTCTAGGGTTACAAGGTTCAGCTGTACCAATCAGCCCTTGCTGACGCTGTTCTAACAAGGGTTACACTCAACCTTTCCAATGCAAAAACATTGTGTTTGAGAATCTTCGACTTGAAAAAATATACTGTTGCATAAAATATCTACAATGTTTCTGCTTTGAAAATAAACAGAGCGTTTACCCTCAGGCCTTATCCATTAGTGAACTAATTTCTTGAATTTGTCCGGAGCCAAACACCTAAACGCTACAAACCTCTTGTTTTAAAAGGTATCCTCAGGTATTTGAAGATTAAGTCAAACACCTGAGGATACCAAGGCAGTGTCAAAGCAGCAGGAAGTGGACCAACTTCCTACAAGCGACAAAAACCATATGGTGGTGTGGGCAAGAGTTATATTTCTGCCAGACAGCGTACATAAATTTTGAAACACTGGAGTCAACACCGTCTATATACAATAGAAGTTGATTTACTGCTACTGATCACAGCCTAGATCAATCCCATCTGTATTCACCATTCTGTCACCGATAGGGTCTTTACAGACATGGGTGTGATTTCCTATCGGCTTTGGTTGCACCTGTAAATAAAAAACATCATCTAAATTCCACATGGGTTTGTGCGACAGTTCTCTCCTATGGGTCTGAAGGTGGGCTTACTGTTGCTTTCACAGTCCTTCATGTGGTGCACAATTCAACACTTCATAACCACAAAAAACATACAAAAAAACCACAAAACATTAATACACGGCGATTGCACTTGATGGTTCAATTTTAATAATTAAAAAGGAACAGCTGTAAATGAATAACACTGTTTATTTTAATATAAACCACTGTGTTTTTTATATTTAAAAAAAAGGATATTTTTTAAAAATAAAATCACTGTTGTTGCACTATACTCAGTACATGATCCCTCAGTCAAAAATGCAATTCAACGTTGACACTTTTGCAACTCATAATACAAAAACATTACTTAACTTACATAAAAGGGGAAAAATAAAAGAAATAAATTGTGCAATTAGAGGTCAGACTTTACTCTATGTGCTACTCAGAGGCAGACACAGGTACTGCTTCAAAGTTTTTTTTATTTTACTTCTAGATAAATAGCAAACGAGAGGGACACTGGGTTGTGAACAAAAAAAACTGAAATATTAAAAAGGGAATTAAATTAAATCAGATCCAAAATAAAAGTGCTTTAAAAACATGATACAGTATTTGGAGCCCTTTTAAAAGACAAGGCAAACAAGGGTGTTGGAAAGATCCCCCCCGACCCCCCCCCACATCCCTCCCACCTCGTTTAGCAATAATAACAACAACAACAACAACAACATTAATCTTCATCAAAGTCTGAAGAGAGAAGCCCAGTTTACTCAATTCCAACAACAAGAGGTCTGTCTCTCTCTGTCCAACTCTCACACACACACGCACACTGGCTCATCACACAGTCACTCAGTCCTGCTGATCCTCAGTCAGGCTCTCTGTGCTGCTTGGGGACACAGTATATTTATTATTCTCCTCATCAACCTTTTTCCTCCTCTCCAATTCCCATTCCACAAAGGTGTCGAAGAGGCTTGGCCAGGCCTCGTCCTCACTGTAGTTGCTGAGGTCCGTTCCGATCACCTGACTAAAATTGAGAAACATGTTCCAAGTGTCTCGGGAGATCCCTTTCACCCCTGAGGGGTTCTCTGTCAGGAAGTCCAACCACTGCTCCAGGATGGAGGGGGTGTTCTGTGTGAAGACCAGCCTCCACAGAGCGATGGCGATCTCCCGGTGCAGCGACCGCTGGCCCTCGTCGGAGTCCAGCCCAAACTGGAAGGTGAAGCGGTACAGGTCCTTGAACTTGTCTTCCATCTTGGCCTCCATCAGGAGGCAGGGGAAACGTGTGTGGATCCCTTCCAAGCTGTCTGCCTTGATGGCTTTGCAGCCCTCCACAAATTCCTTCCTGTTATGGCAAAAAAAAAAAAAAAAAAAGCACTTCACATATGTTGTATTAAAATTATTGTAAAAAAAAAAAAAAAAAAAAAGTGCTGCACTACATGATTATTCAATTACTGAGATAAGCTCTCACAGGTCAGGTCATCGGTGTTGACTGGGCAAACTTACCATTCAATGATACAAGTGAAGAAACAGCTGCTTGAATTTCTGTGGATTGCTGTTCTCCACAGAGTCTAGGAAAAGCAACCGTCATCACAAATCCAAGCAGGTGTTTCTTCACTTGGAATGGTAAATTAGCCCAATCAACGCCAATGATCCTCACCTGTGGAGAGGTTATCCAAATAGTTGTTTCATGCAGCTCTACATTTAAAAAAAATCAAAATCAAAAACAAAAACACAGAAGACACGCCACAGAATTCATATGACCTAAAACTATTTTGATTTCTTTTTACATTTCAAAATGACAAGCTGAAACATCTCTAATAAGGCTCAACAACCTCCAGGGTGGTCCGCAGAGAATGTTACATTAGGAGTCCCCCAAATCCCTTACACAATGCTCTGGATCATTCGCCTTCTCATTGGTTATACAACAGGCAATATGAGGAGTTCTTACTAGAAGAGACACCTGAAAAGGATCAAGAAAGCCCATATGGAGAAGCGGGCTGCTCTATACACCACTTGACCTTCAGCACACATTTCAATACCACTGTGGTGGTACTCTTCCCCACACACACACATCACGCCAGACCACCATTCTCTGGGGTTTTAATCAAAGTAAAAACAAGAAAACAACATCCCTCTTCCCCTATTCATAACAGCTAATACACATTTAGCAACAAGTGCTCTCTAAAGGTACCTTTTTTCTGCATATAAATGAGCAACAGATGCAAGCCTGACGCAGCACAGAGAAAAAAGGAACGTGCCCGGAAAAAACAGACATTGCCACATCCTGTGTAAAATAACGTTTGTTGAACCTGACAGAGTTCTGTTTCAGTTCTTCACCTGTGTTTATGGAAAGTGAATTAGGAGGCGTACCCTATATAGTGCAGAGCCCTCTTGATGCACAAGTAAAAACTAGCAAGCCTGTGTTAAGCAATGGCCTTCTTGAGGACAACAGATAAAAGAAGTTTGAAATAAAATAAATTTGACTACGTCAGCCTTTCCTATAGAGCAGAGGTGCAGTGCAATGTTTGATCCATGCATACCAAAAATTACTTTATTGAATCTGAACTGGTTAGAGGTTGAATTGCTTTATTATTATATATATTTTTTAATACCTATAAAAGGTAGTGGAGTGGCTGGATTTGTTTCTAATTGCTTACTGCAAAGACCCAAATGCAATTGCCCCAAGTTGTTTTTATTGTTTTAGCCTGTCCTGAATCACTGTTTGTTGTTGTCATTCTGCAATGTATGGCTGCACTGCAGCTGTCGACCACGCGGTTCCCCTGGGACACATCGGAAAAGTTTGAAAAGGCACAGATGCTATTTCTCCAGAAAGAACCTCTAGTAAAGTACTTTCTGAAGACACAAGTGAACACACTGGGACAGAACAGAACCCATTACAATCTGCTGCTACCGCCTTTATGTCCCTTTAAAACACACACACACACACACACACACACACACACACACACACACACACACACACACACACACACACACACACACACACACACACACACACACACACACACACACACACACACACACACACACACACACACACACACACTTGTTTTTCTACAAAGCGTGTGTGACACCACTGGCAGCATATTAATACATTTTATCTTTAACCAGATGCACAGGCCTATAAAAACATCACCACATGACTATTATGTTTTTCTCTCTTATGCACCCTGGAGAGACCTCCCTATGGAGAGTGTATTTCATCACCAACAAAAGGCAAAGCACTAGGCAAATAATTGCCCATCTTTTGTATCTCATCCCAAACTCCCAGTCCTTTCAAGAGGTCTGGTCTGCCTTTCTTTTTTGGCTGACAGCATTGCTGGGAGAGACCATGGTAACTACACATCCAATAATGGAGCAAGCAACAGCAGAAAGTATATACTGTAACTTTATCTTTGTATTGCCTTCATAACGATTTGTTGCACACACACATTCCTGGTTGAAATGATGCACAGCCAAACCTCTTGTTTTTGTCAAATGCTTCGTATGCACTACAGATGAAATCTAAAATTTAGAGGTTTGATTTGATATTAGTACTGTGCACTCTGTACTGTGTATTTGCATGGACAGGGAATCCTGGAACTATGTTACACAAATCAGCAAGATCGCTAAGTACTGAAAGGCTGTGCACTGTGCTGGTGTTACAATGGGAACAGCTCCCTTGGCACCATTGCATTCTCACCTCTAGCTTATTTTAAATAAACATCAGAAGGCAAAAATACAACAGAGTCCATGTCATCCTTTTTACCCAAAGAAAACCATGCTTGCTGTACAATACACTTCAATATTTATAAACAATAAAGTATTCTTCTGACCTAGTCCTTTCAGTGTAAATCTTGCTTTCTGTGCATATTGTTTTTTGTAATTGCTCTGCATTGCTGCCGCAGCAGTGAACAGGTTGCCCTTGCAATGAGAATTACTTTCTCAACAGGGATTTTATCAGGCAGGAATATTTTAAATTGTAAACCAGTAAAACTGTACCTCAACTGGAATAGCCTTGTCTGCACCTCTGCTTATAGGAAAGACTGATGTAGTCAAACAATTTATTTTCAAAATATTTAAAAAAACTTTGTTAAATTTATCTGTTGATCTCATGACTCAGAGCTAAATATGTTCATGTAGCCATGGCATTTGTAAGAGACACAGCTGGTCAATATATTTTCTATTAAAGAGTGATAGATACAAAAAGAAATTAATTAAATGAAATAAAAAACAGGCTATCTAAATCAGTCCAGCAGAGAGAGAGAGAGAGTTTCTGTACTAGTATGCAGGTCCAGTGTTTAAATTTCAATCTATATATGCATGGTTTGTTATTATATACAGTAATAATATCTTTGCTCACTGTTTATTTGGTTGGCCTTGGTGAGTACAGAGCTTTCATTGACACTGTAGAGTGAGACTGACATGCCAATATAGATAAGGAAGGCCAACATCTCCTGCAATGGAATAGTCTGTGGCTGCTTCAGGGTTTCTAATTATTATCCAAAGACGACAAAAAAACTAATTCTGTTTTCTGACTTTCATCATGCTGGAGATTTCTCACCGGTGGTGCAATCTTTCTTTGAATGTTGTCTTTGTCTCAGCTAGCTAAACACTGGATTACCAGACCAGGATTACAACCTTTATGAACAGAACCAAGACAGAAACACAAATCAAATACTTCTAATTTAAAGAATTTAAACATTGAAGAAATAATACATATTTGTAATTTAGAAGAGTTGGACTTCATTTCTGAGGCTTAAATAAGAATATTTTTTAATTATATTGGTATTTTAAAAAACATGTTATGCTCTTACTGTGCGCCGATTTTATGATCTGAATCCCCAGCGATACAACTTCTAAGATCTTTGTTTGTAGCAGCACTGAGGACATCTGCTTTATTTCACAGGGAGTACTCAACAACAACATTGACAGAAGTCTTGCTCTCTGCGGACTTTAGACCAACAGCTTTTACTGCACGTAGCTTTATCTTTCTTTTTTTATTTTATTTTTATTGTAACATGCAATAGTTTTCTGGTGCATCTAGTTGGCAGCTACACCAATGAAATCCTTTATTTGCTTTTCAACACATTTCTACATTGAGGCTCCAGCTGATCTTACAAGACACTTAAGGAAGTGCCGACTATACCTTTTACTTTTGCACCATGACAGACGGTAAAAGTTGCTCGATGAGAAAATGAATCTCGGCTCTGAAACACGGTACCGCTACTCAGTATAGTCTAATGTGGTTTGACGGTTTATGCTTTAACTATCTGACACACGATGATAGGGTATTTAGGAAGCAATTTAGTTTAGCAAGCATGCTCTCAGTTTGTACAGTAAAAACTACATACAGGATTTCAGTCAGAGTCTTGAAAAGCAGAAGTGATTTGCCACTTTACCCATTTGCAAGTGGCTGTATGAAATATGCACAAAATATGGGTTAATACCACTGGAGAAGCTGCGTGTACGGATGACCTGGTTACATGGCAACTTTACCCTATCTGCTAGAAATCAGAAAGACTTTGAAACAACTGCGTGCTTGATAAAATTATCTACTTACGTTGCCAGATTTATTTGAAGCCCTGCAAACAAAAGGAGTTGTTTCCACATACCTCCGCCAAATTGTTGGTGTTTAAGAATAGAGGTTAACAGCCTCTTACCTTGTAAACTTGCACATGGTAGCTGCCTGAAACTTCCAAGCCAGCACAAGCACCCTGAACTCCGCGGGGTCCACACAGAGGTCATCACAGAAGCTCTCCATTCCCTCCTCCAGGATCTCGTCGTCCTGCTCATCCTTGTATCGCTTGAAGAGCTCCTCAATACGGTGCACGGAAAACTCATCGCCGTTGGAAACCAGATCCTCCTTCCGGGTGTCACCTGATGGGGCTGGAAGTTGCGTGGTCTCGATCACCTCCATCTTCTTGGTGCCGTTTGCAAGGAGATCCCCAGAAGCTTTGCTGGGGCCCAGCTCCTCCTTGTGGCTCTTCTTGCCTTGAGACTTGCCACCAGGCTCCTTGTCACCACTCTTGCTCCCCAGCGAGGAAGACGGGTTTTTGCACTTGGTGACGCACTGGCCCATGGTGTTGAAAGCAACAGCTCAGGAAAAGGTTTCCCACCTTCAGGCCAAACTCCCTCTCGTCCACAGCCGCTGCTGCCCTGCTGTACACATCAACATGCCATCGGTGCTGCTGGGGAAATAAGACTGTGTTACTTCTTACTTTTTATCTACAAGATACAAAACAATGCAGAAAATCTTGATTGTATTTATCATGTATAAAGCTTTCAGCTGCCAGCCTTTGTCCACAAAAGTCACCATGATTGCTGTACAATGGCCAAAGCCAAACAATCTTGGTAACCTTGGTAATAATTTATTCCTCAAAATACCAATATTTGAAACAATTCTGTTAATTGGGCATCTCATGCAAATCTGTATCAAAGTCTATATAAAAAAAATGTACACTATTGTCTCATATTATAGTATAGGGTTCCCAGGATGCCATGGCACACTAAGTTTGATCTGATGAAAATATGGAAAGCTGCCCTGGAATCAAATCACTGTATTGACACACTCATGACTGTACAGCACAAAGAATACTCCGATTGTAACAAACAGAGTGGCAGCAGATTGCTAGAACTCTGGCAGCATAAAAAAACTCAGACTTGAGTTCTGATGCAATTTATACCTGCCTATTTTTTTTTTTTAATTTATTATTACAGGTACTTAATTGCATTCTATAGATTCAGTCTATGCTACCGAGTGAACAGATTTGGGTAAAGAAAATAAAGGGAATTAGTGTGTCCTGATGCTTCGATAGGAGAACTCGCTGTATTGTAAACCTCTTAAAAGGCAGGTCCATTTTTCCTGTACCTCATGGCTGGAAAATCAAGAGCCTAGTGATGTGTGACCTCACTTAACCAATTATGGATAAATATGCTTGTAATGCTGCTCCGAGATGAATGCTTGCTGCTTGCATACAAAAAAGGATTTGCATTCCTAATCGCTGCTTAAAATGGACCAATTTACAATTCAAATGATACAGTGAAGTGATTTTACATTAATGATATTCATATAGGACAATCATTTTTCCATTTATTATTAGAAAACTTTTTTTTTTTTTTTTTACATACACAGCATTTAAACAAAAACAAAATAATGGCAGTTTATTGCGTTCAAAGTGCATTACGATCATTTAACAAGGCCACAATTGCGACAGGCATTCCAAGTTTCAGCAGGTCCTCTAATATTCACAAAAATAATGATAAATTGACTTTATGCGATTCAAAGCAGCACTCAAGGCAGGTGAGGATTCAGTTTCTCTAGGGTTATTCCGTGAGGCTAGAGCTGGGATGCCTTATTTCAGTGGGATTTGGGGACATTTTAGGTAAGATACTATTTGATTGGTTATTGGTTGTGTTTATATCAATGGTGTAAGTGTACACCTGGGACTCAATTCTGGTTCTTGAGGGCACTACAGGTCTGGTCTTTTATTTTTAAATTTTATTTAAGATAAGCTGAAACATAAAACAGTTCAATAGGGGGAATTCTGACTCCACGGGTGAATCGCTCTGATGATGTAGTGGGTGAGGGATTAGTTATGTGAGCGTACCAATCAAGTTTTCTTTATCCTATATATCATAGACAAGTATAAGTAAAAGTTCCTGCTTCCTGGTAGGCAACCAGTTTTATCAGCATCCCCAACAGTACAAACTGCACCTCAGTCATTTACACTGTGTTCCCTGCAGGATCAACTGCAGGACAAATGCTTTAGAATGGATCAACGGCAATTGTGAAAGCACTGTCCTCTTGTTGGTACTAGTTTGTTTTTCTACAGTACACGTTCTAAAAATGTAAATGTAATGTTACTAATGTACTTAGCACAATCAAAACTGTCAAACTGAATAACTAAAAAAAAAAAGGAAATTCTCCCATAATAAAAGATAACCAGTTTCCGTGTTCTGATAACCAACCACCATCACCACCCTATAAAAAACAAAGCATTGGCAGACAAAGCTTAACAAACAGCAAGTACCAAATAATGCATATTTTTAAATCAATACTCAAAAGACCACATGAATGGGCACCGGTCAGCATTTAAGTGTGCCCTTCCTAGTGGTGGGAAATAAATGAAGACATTACAAATCATTTCAGTTTTTGATTTGAATGAATGAAGATAAAATAAATAAATAAACCCCCATTCCTCCCTTCCCAAGTCTTTTATAATTCATGCACTATAAATTAAAGTTAGTTATTAATACAACTAGAGCCTTAATAACGTACAGGTTAAAAGACAGTGTCTTGCTATAAATTAGTCCTATGTCAGTGTTATTTAAACAAACTGATTGCACCGGACCAGATCCTACAGAGCGTGACTTTCCTTTTTTGACTTGAATGGGACCAGCTTGCCAACACATAGGAATGCAATACAGTAATATGATCTGATGAACCTTTGACAGTTACAGTAGTCCAGCAACCAAATGAATAATACAAACAACTGTCAGACTTGTTAGTTAGCCATCAATTGAATAGTTAACGGCAATGACACATCAACAAAGTTGGTTGCACGCTCAAATATCTCTTCTTTAAGACTTGACCGCTGATACTATATATCAAATTCCTCTTACATTTGGTTTAAAAACTTTATTATTGAAACAAAACAAAAAACAAACAACTCATTTCGAGACAAAGTTCATCTTCACCAGGTGTTGCAGCGATTGTCAATTAGAAAACAACTTTACCACATATAATGGACACCAATTAATCCAATAATTAAACCACTGAATGGATAATAGTCATACATATTATTTAAAGTTACAGATGACAATTGTCACCTAATCAATTAATCCATACATAGTGTAATTATACAACTAAACTCAAACATTACAATATTAAAACACTTTAGAATACAGCCTTATATTGTGCTATACGTTACAGATCACATTACATGGTTAACTTGAACACAGCTATTCAATACTAAAGACTGGAAGACATTGGAACATAATTCTCAAACTTGGCCACCTGAAGAGTCAAGATGGCATACAAAGACGAATTATCAAATTAAAAAAATAAATAAATAAATGTATATAAAAAAACATTTGAGATATGGTTGAGGGATCTCATTTAGTCCATGTGGTTCCATAGATTTTAAAGTATATCCAAAATGACTCTCTCCTCATTAGCAGATTAGTTGTATTACCACCCCTCAAAAACTGATTTTTTATTTATATATATTACATATATGAGACAGAGAGAAAGGACACACACACACACACAGACACACTTTAACTAAATATTTTCAGTTGGTTCTCTTTGGTATGCAAGTATCTGTATTGCATAATGATGTTAATAAGGGGGGCAATAAATCACCACTGGGTGTAAACACTGTTTGTATGACTTTGGGTGTAAACACTGTTTGTATTAGTTTGGTTTAAGTATTATGGCCAAATATGCTGCAAAGGCTTTTACTGCCAGTCCTGCTGGGCTCAGTCAAGCCTGAATGGAGTCAAAGATCCACCTGAACAGCTGAATGTCTCAGCAAGAGGAAAGAGGAAGCCACACGTTCCAGAGAGTGGGAAGAACACAACGACAGCAGCGTTGGTGTTAACGTTACCTCAGGGCTGCAGGGAGTCAGCTGAAAAAACAGCCGTAAAGCTGGCAAAGCATTAGCCTTAACATCCCAGGTAATGAAAACAGGTAATGTGTGCCTTATGATTATATCAAAATTACCAAGACACATCTAAATAATGACATCTAAAAACACTGCCTATGTCTGAATCATTAAAAAAAAGAAGGGTTCTCTCAGTGCTTGAGAGCATCTGAAGCCTCTTTCACACTGGCTCCTCCTACACGGGTCGACGCACTTCAACCGGGTCCATCAAGGAAAAACGCATGATAGGCGCTTGTGAATCGGAGGAAGAAACAAACAAGTCACGCCGTTGGGAAGGTTTCACTTCTGCAAGGAACTTGCGAGCCATCTCTGTTTAATCACCCAGTCTGCTGATTGAGGCACACCATGAGCCAGATTGCTGCAGGGATGGCGTGGAGCGACAAAGAAACATTTGGGCCGACAATTCAATTCAGAGAAGCTTGGACGGAAGTGTCCGTAACACTGCTAAGAAGGCAGTGTGAAATCGCATGACACCGGATTGCGACCCCGGGTAGAGCATGTCAGTGTAAAAGATGCTTAAGTATCACTAAACATTGGTAAAATGTAAAGGCTTGTCCTATTTTTAATAATATTTGGCTCAATATGTGTCAAGAATAAATGCTGTAATATCAGTTTTGGTGTCAAGTCTTCAGCTGTTCGCAACAAGGCAGTCACAAAACACTACGTGCCTCTGACTTTATAATTAAAGCAATTATCTCCTATTTGACTGTGGTTGTCTAAGGGGTCAAATGTTAGCACTGCTGTGACCTGGAAAGAGGCATGCTCCAGTAGATCAAAGACCAGTTTATCGCTGCTAAGATTACAGGATGTGCCACATTCTGTTTCTGGCTTGCAAACTGGTGGTTTAGATAGAGAACTGGCATAGGAATTAAAACTAAGGACTAATCTGTTAATACAAAAACAGACCTGTTGTGTTCAATCCTATCTGATAAACTGACATCTCCTTTTTGTGGATGGTGGGGATTTCTGACCAGATTTTTACCACATTTCAGGACGTATGATTAAAAAAAAAAAAGACACCACTTTGTGAAATAGCACAAACTTATACATAAATGAAAAATGGTTATTAATAACCTGGCTAAGACAACTTTTAAGGGCTCCCAGTGGTTCTGTTGCCAGGGGAACATTTCAGAAGACAGGAGAAGTGTCCTGCATACACACTGGAAAGGAACACCAAGCACTACTTACAGGTATTTAGTGAAAAATTCTAAATACCTAAAGATTTTTTTTCTTTTTCGCATAATAAAAAACACACCATACATTACACATGAAATATTGTACCACAACATGTTTTCCCTGAAGCCTCATACATTCATCGCGATTTACAAAAAAGACACATTGAATCTCGCAGTACCATCTCTACTGATCACACAAGCACTCCCCCGAAATCACTGCATCTACCAATCCTGGTCTCAAAAGGTACAGTGCATCTACATTGCTATCCCTACCACCAATACAACACTACTGCAAAGACTAGGCACGTCCAAGTCTGTTCAGCCTTTAACATTGTACTACTGGCAATGCTTTTTGATGATTTGCATAGTAGGATCACCACACAATTCTTAGGATTGAGATTAATGTGGTATCAATGGCTGATCCCGATTCGCTGGATTGCAGTAGTACAGTACACAAATCAATATTCTAACAAACGGGATTTGTTGTTACTGATGGCATTCAGTTTAATTAGATAGCCCCCCCCCCCCACCTTTCAGACAGAGTCAGTTTTAAAAATGCCCAACATTGGCAATATGGCTATCTGTTTTCGAGGAGTAAACTAGTGTATACAGTTGGAACCTTTCTCTTTGCCTTCACAGCATAGCTCCTGAGGAATCCAGCTTCATGCAGGGAGCTGCTACAGTAAACTTTCTTGTTAAGAGAGACACAGGGATTGGAGCTGTATCTCGGCAGAAATCTTCCAGGTCATGTGGCTCTTTTGTTTGAGGTGTGAGTGAAACTCAAGAGCTTAGTAACACAAATTCCTGGGAGGGTTTGGTCACAGCCTGTGCCCATACATATTGTATGGTAGTGCCACACAAAACAAGGTTAAGAACAGAAATACAGTATTGCCCAACACATCCTCTTGTACAGAAAATGCTACTTTTCTTTTTTTCTTTTCAAACACAGGACCATGAATATGTAGGCTTAGATGCTGTGCAATTCTATCAAAAAGGTTCAGACCATCAGACACCAGGTTACACTAGGTACAACAGATACAGACAAAGTTAAAAGCTGATCCCTAAAAAAAGGGCTACAGTAGTAGATCTCATATTATATTTAGAGTTTGAATTAAATATAGGGTTTTTATTTGTTGTTGAATTCTGGGTGTTTTTTCATTTATTTTTATTTGGCAATCGGTTCTTTTCAGTTCTTAACCCTAAACACACTCAAGCTCAATTTTCAGTTTCTATTATAAACTGCATTTCACTAGTATACACACGTTACCTTACTGTGCTGAAGTGAGCATGTTCATATTTAGGATTCAGGCAATTCAGAACTCTGGATGCCTTGGAATCTGAGAATTGTGAGAAGTATTTCGTTTTACGCCCTAACTGCCTGCGTATCTATCACACTGTAATGTTGGGGTTCTAATGTGGTGAAGAAATAACTCTTATATCAATAATTCATATGGATTCCCCCCCCCCCCCCCCCCCCCCCCCCCGTTACGTAAACCAAAAACTTCAAGGCCTAATTACAATACAAAGATCTCACACAGAGAAAGATAGAATAGTCATGTGTATAAAAGTGCAGAGCCAGGTGTACCACTGTTTTCGCAAAGATGACTATGAAAGCCTGAGAGGACACAGATGAGGAATTTTGATTTATATATTTCACGGACTGTAAGATTTTAATATAGGACAGCTTTGGAGATGCAAGACTCTTCCTTGGGGAAGCCCTGTCATCAGAAGCAGTAACAGTGCTGAGGTGTTCCATATTCAGAGATTCTGATTAATGGAATTAATACTTTATTAATGGAAACTCAGAACTTACACTATAGCCGGGAAAACAGAGAACAATTAAAATCGTACAGGTTACAAGTGAGATATAAAAAAAGTAGTAGGCTTACAAGACAGTTTTAAGTTGCACAAAATGCAGCAGGCCATCACAGGAGAAAAACATAGCTTACTGCAGACAAATAGCTTAAACAGGATCAAATAATATTCATGTAATATTATTACATACTTACATGCTGCTGCAAATAGATACTCAATTTTATTAATGGCAAACATAAGGAATGTGTATTTTTTCAAGGCAAGCTAGACAAATCTGCCTCTGAAAATTTAAACTACTTACAGTACTGTAACTCCCTAAAACCTTTCCCCATGTGCTAGATGGAAGTCACGGCTCCCACATTCATCTATTGAAAATGCTTCCATGACATTCCAGTTTATTTCCGAAGATATTTCTTTGAAAGCTACTCTAAGATCAAACAGCTTTTGTTCCTGAACAGTGAAAAATGACTAAAGGTGTGAAATCTCATTGCTAGCAAACAAAACTACAACATCTATCAAGTCAGACAAAGTGTTATTAACGTCAAATGTTGTAACACACACTTTAAAGCTCCTGAGTTATTACCACAGCCACAGTCAACCTTTTCCATAAAGCAGTCAATTAAACACCTTTAAAAAAAAAAAAAAAAAATATATATAGATAGATAGATAGATAGATAGATAGATAGATAGATAGTGACAATATTAATATTGGACATCATTTAGATTCCTAATTGGCATTTTCCTGGAAAAGTAATAGGCCTATATAAAGTTCAAAGGAATACGAGTATATTGCATTGATGCACCTGGGAGGAGTTGGGACAAGATTAACCTCATGAAACAGCCAAAAGCTAGGGTGTTACAGCACAATCAGTTTGAACTGGCAGCTTTGATAAACTGCTCCAAAGGCCAAGTCATACCAGGATGAGAGTGGTTCTGTCATTTAACAAGCAACTCTGCCTTGCCCAAATTACACATCGTGCCAGCCCTGACGAACTAGGATATGAATTGCTGAAGTATTTAATTAATTTTCAAGCTGCAGCGAATTCAGCATCTGATACCTAATGCGCATGCAAACAGACAGGTACATTCATTTTGGATCCCAGCAGGATTTCAGGGAGTGGAAATTAGCCTCATCCCTGTATCAAAAGAGGAAGGGAATGACAACTAGAAAAAGTCATGATGGATTGTGTCCTGCACTGTTTTGCGCTTCTTCTAGTAGGGTACAGTAACCCATGCTGTTGTGGTCATCCCTGACCACAGAATTACTTCTTTACCCATAGAACAGATATACTGTACCTGTGCTGTGGTGCAACACAAAGACCACCCTTTTAAATGCCCACAGCTAGATGGTTTAAGCTTGTTGTTTTTAAACTCAGCCTGCATTTCTGTCATCCTCAGTTAAGGGATTACCTCAAAAGACTTGTAATTACTGTGCACTGGTGCCCACAGCATTGTGCACTGAAGCTTTTACAGCACAGTACATTCTGCATTTTGCTCTTTGGTCAGGTGGCATGTAAGGCATCCAAAGCTATAGGAATAGATTTATTATCATTGTTTAGTAATTATTATGAATTTAATCCTATTCCATGCTGGTAATTATGTGCAATGGTTTTATAGTTCTAAAAAGCCACTGTAAAGTGTGCCAAATGTTTCCCCAAAGAGATATGTATGATAGTTCTAATAGGATCTCTTACTGGTCCATACAACAGTTGAATTGCTTTTGACAGGAGGAAAAAAATTCTCATTTGAATCGACCTCTTTAACATGAGTTAAGCTCTTGCTGTTGCAAACATGTGTGGGGGAGAGACAACATGTGTTGTTTACTGTCACATAGAACAGTTCACTTCCCTTATTGATAAAGCCCCCCATTGACCTTAGATACTAACCTCCCCCATCTGGAAACAAGCAGCTCCAAGTATATAATGTATTCACAGCAACATGTTAGTCCATACCTTCAGCTAAACACATTTATACACACGCACACACATATTTAGGTGTGGGTTTTGTTTTGTTTGTGTCCACCCCCCCCCTTTATAGCCCTTAAATAACAAAATACAAAAAAAGGCAAACACGGTGTAAGCAAGAAGTACTGCTGTGTGGTGAGCCTCAGGGGGGAAACAGAACAAGACAAAACAGGGGCTCGTGGTTTGCGATTGCTATAATGACGCCTCATCTGTCTCGAATCACAGTCATACATTTGACATAACAATAAATATATAAAAAAAAAAAAAAAAAACACGTTCAAATTTAAATCGATTTTGCTCACCTTCTAAGCAGATGGAATGTATTATTGTGAAATACCCACTCATCACTTCCTACACATCGGAACCTAAGTCCCACACAGGCTAGGCAAAGGCAGAGGGGCGAGATATCACCTGTCTGGACGCTTTCTATCTCTTGCTTTCGACCTTTGTCTTGCAGCCCGTTTCTTCTCAGCTGCTTTACTCGCTAAGACGTGTTGTCCAGATAATAAGTTGGCGAAACCAGCCTGTGAATACTCAGTTTCGTAAGGTTTTTTCTTCCTCTATTGACTGGATATTAATGGGAATTTTCCCTGCATCACTTCCTGCAGCCCATCACTGACTGAGAAGGGGCTCAGCTGCCTGCGCTCTACGTCACAGAGCGTTGCGCACACGCAGCAGCGTCACCGCCAAAGCGACTGACCTGCCAGCTGAGCGTCGAGATCCCGCAGGTGAGCGTTTCTACAGTTAAATGTCAGAGTGGTTTTGGTGATTTTTATACCGCATCACTGCAGATATTTTACTCTTAATGCACGTTTTTCAATTACACCTTCGCGAAAGCATTTTATCTCATTTGGAAGCACTGAACACAACCTGGCACCAATAATACAGCAACACCACCAGTTCGTGTTTCTGCAGCTCGCTTCATCACGTGAAAAATTATACCATGCAATTAAAAACAGTCTAATGCAGTGACAAATTGGCTGAATTACACCTGCCTAACGTTGAATGTGAAGAAAACTGTGGGAACGTGTTTTTCTATCAGACAAAAAATATATTAAAGGAGATGATACAGTTACAGGTGCAAAGTACAATAAAGTCAGCAGTAAAATATCAAATTCAAATAGATAATGCAGTAAGTTATAATTCATATATAATGCATATACGAGTAAAGTCCAGTATGAGCACGTAGTGAGTACGATGAATTGCAAAAAATGTGAATACAGATACCTGTATGAGTAAAGTCAAATACAAGATACAGGAAGCAGTTATAATTAAGAGAAGCAGTTGAATGCTGCAAGGTATAGAGCAGTTCAATGCAAGTACAAGCTGATGCAAGTACTGGTACAACTGAGTGCCATATAGTCCAGTAGTGTAGTCAAGAGTTGTGAGGTTTACAGATGCAGTCTGAACAGGTGTGTCTTGAGGAGGCGCCAGAAGGTGGTCAGGGACTGAGCAGTCCTGATATCGATGGGTAGGTCGTTCCACCACTGAGGGGCAGGGGTGGAGACGGAGCGGGGGTACAGGTAATCTGCCGATGGTGAAGGACCGGAGGGGGTGAGAGAAAGCGTAGGGATACTGTGTAACCACTTGGTCACAAACCTGGAAATCTTTCATTCACCCAATTTACTCTCTGTATAAACAAAGCCTAAAAATTTTAGATACAAACAAATGAGATGTGTCTGCTAAATTATTATTATTATTATTATTATTATTATTATTATTATTATTATTATTATTATTAATTAATTAATTAATTAATAATAATAATAATAATAATAATAATAACATTTCCGAGTACAAGTTCTTCAGCTGGTTGGAAAAAGCAGTGCTATAAACACGCTGTGTTGTTATAAACAAGTTGTCTTTCAAAAGAAAAGTTCCCGAGGATGATGACATGATGACTTCAGAATAGAATGTTCCTTCCAAGCGGTTCCTAAGTGCCTAATTTGAAAATTAATTTGCGTTCTTGTTGAACTTGGGAGACAGATTGCTCATTAAAATCCTTAACATTTTTTTTAAAGAGGAGACAATTATATCTATTCAGGAATACCAATGTATTTAGTGAGCATGTGCTTCTGTAGAACTGCATAACTTACTGATGATTCTTTCGGCTGTTCAATGTTAACAGTATGGTAAACCACCAGGATTGTACTGATGAAATGCATAGATTATTGAGTGGCCTGTTACTGGCATTGGAAACCACTTACAGCAGCTGCTTTGTGGAATAACGCCATCCTATTTAACCTCTGTGACACTTCTTCCAGCATTTCAGCCTTATTCAGTAATTAACTTTAATCTCAAAGGATACCAGTAAATATGCTTGCATTTAATCATCACGCTTGTTTTTATGGTAAAAAAAATAAATAAATAAAACATTCACATTGGCATTACACTTCTGGATGATTGGAACTGAATGACTCCTATCTCCAATGCTCTGTTTGGTTAATGAGTCATTGTGTTGCGTTTTCTAATCCATTCAGTGTAATTTAGTTTGAGTCCTGATGACAGCAGCGATGCGGGGGGAGGTCCTGTGCATGTACCGCAGAGTGCTCCGGATCGCACGGGGGTGGCAGTCCCAGTCCGGCCTGGCTCAGGAGACAGACGCAGAGAAGCAGTACATCATCCAGGAGGCCAGCACCTTGTTCAGACAAAACAAGGATGTGCGTAGGCTTTGAGTTCGCAACTATCCATCCATCTATGAAGATACTGACTGGCAGCTCCTCCCATATTGGGGTTTAATTCCAAGAAAACACAGTACAGTGCAGCACATGTACCCTATTATTAGCACATTACATTTCCTGGTCAGTATATTTCATAGCAGTTGGATGGCAGTTTCACCCATTCCAGGTTTTAACATGTGCTTGATTAGCCCCAGTGTATAAGTAGCAAGCTCAGGTGAGTCTTATTAAAAACTCATAGTAAAACCAGGAATGGATCAAACTGCTATGCAATGGGAATATGTTTTTTTTTTTTAAACTTGTTTAGTAATAGATGTTTTTTTATATTTTTTTTGTTTTATTATTTAAATATATATATATATATATATATATATATATATATATATATATATATATAAACGTGTTTTTTTTTTTTTTTTTTTTCAGATCACTGATGCAGAGTTGATCAAAAAATGTATTGAGGAATGTCATGCAAGAATAGAAATGGGTAAGGGTTTTATATATGAAGTGAAAACAAAAAATGAAGTGTTTTTGGTGTTGATTTAACATTTAGTTCTGGCAACTTGTTTAATAGCTCCCCTCTGTGGTTTGGAAAGGATTACGCACAAAAAAAAAGCTTTATCATTATTGCCCAAAGCAAACATCTTTGAGATATGTACTTTTTACCACAGGAATGCGTTGTATTTCTGACAAGGTGTAAAAACAAAGGGTATTCATGACAGCACAGTTTAATGTATTAGTATTCTGAGCAAGTTCAATGTGAGGAAGATAGCATCAGACCTGTGAGTGAGGTACAAGGAAGCCATTCATAGAGGCGGGTGGTTTTTTTTTATCAATGCCAGTGGAGCAAGCTTCTGTGCTTGGGCCACCTGTGGCTTTGTACTGTGCTTTAAAGTGTCATGTTTCTGTATTCCGTGTGCTTAAAAAACAGAGACAACATCTCAGGAGATGGATGTCAGTAAAGTGTTTGTGTTTCTGTTGGCATTTTCTCGGCAGGCGCAGCAACTGTGTTTTCTCTCAGCTTTTGCTGTGGTAGATCTCTCATTTATCAGTTGATAGTTTTAACACTTTGCGTGCTGTGTTCTTCCGTTTCTAACATTGAGCGTAATTACATGTTGGTTTTTTTTTGTTGTTGTTTTTTTAAAGAATCCAGGGCACATTATACCTTTACCTTATTAGCCACTCATCTGATAAATTCAGCAACATAAACTGGTTTTGTTTCCCATTGGTAGTTGAACCCTGATAGATTATGCTTGGGTCTGAATTGTATATTTTTGTGGTCCATGGTCCCTTGATGACGATACCTTCTTTTTATTGCTACCTGTTTTGAAGCTGTGGAATTATACATCTCCTGTTTCTCTCTGTTCAAGGGTTGCATTACAGGATTCCATATCCCAGGCCGGTAAGTGATAACATCACAAAATAAAATCTTAAGGACTGAGTGACAAGTCAGTTCTCCAAAGAACAGACTTTGAATTCTGAGAACCTTTGAACTTTGCAGATGAGACTGCTTAGACACAATGTAATTATTACCACAGTGCAGTAGAAGCAGCACAAATTGCTGTGCATTAAATCAGGCACTGTGTATTAAAAATAAGTGTTTTTAATGATGTGCTCTTGTTGCAGACACACCTGCCTCCCATGGGCCTTGCTACCCAGCAAGGACGAAAAATGCGCGGTCAAGAAAGACTGAGGAAGCAAGCAAGACCCATCTACTTACACTCCCACGATGAAACATCATGACCCTTTCGTGCTAAGGCTGACATGTAGATACTGTTCTTGGAACGTCTATACGGGTAGGGAGAGTGCTTGCATGATGGCTACATTTACAAATGGGAGGATTTCATTTGTTTTTCCACACCTATGAGTTAAAGCATAACATTAGGCTGTACTACCCTTGCCTACATTAACATGATTCCTAAAATGCAATTCCATGTATAAAGTGGATCTCTCAAGTAGCCTGTGCATGCATCTACACACACATGTGCCTTTAAATGACACCGTAACACCCACTGGGGAGCAACAGGGCTTTTAGTGCTTCTATCCTTTCTGTGACAGTATGTGAAAATAAAATAATTCTTCCGAATGGCTGGGAATAAAATCGCAGCGCGAGGAGGCAGAGTTTGTCTTGTCTGATTTTCTGTTTTTATGTGTGTATATATTGGTGAACAGTTGTTGTTTTTTTTTTCAGGTGACTGTGATGAAATGAGTGTTGTCATAAATGTCATAAACACATTAAACTGACACATGTATTGATTTTTTTGTTTCACTTTACCTTCTGGTTGCTTATTCCACTTGGCCAGAAATAGCTGTGCATGCAAGTTCATTGAGTTTTTAAGCACTATGTTATACCTGTGCTTTTTACTTTTTGAAGCTCTTCACTTTAATATTGCGGTGAATCAGCATCTATTGGTGAATGAAAGACGCATAAACATTTTCAATGACTGCAAAATTAATTTAGAATATATTTATTTATGTTTCAGTATTACAAAAGTGCAGTAAATATTTTATAACATCTTAAAATGTTCAGCTGTAATTACCAAACTTAATAAAGGAAATAAAGTGCATTGATGAAAATGCAAACCATGGAATTACTGATCTCCATTGTTCCAAAGTATGTCGCGACCCCTCCTTCCTGGTACACTACTTCAGTTCAAGTCCTTAATTTTAATTAAAACATAGCTTTTTTTGTTTTTAAATCTATTTGCAAATTTGGTTAACATGTGGATATGATACATTATTGAAGTTGTTTCTATCATTAAAATATCTGAATAAAAGTACAGCAGTATAATTTATTATTGTCTGGTTTCAGTCCCTGCAGTAATCTTGGACTAATGCACCATGTGGTATAGTCGGCACCACCTAATCGGGATTTCCGAACAAGGAAAATAACACTGCATACTTGTTTAAAAAGTACATAACACCACTTAGCCCTGATGGAGAGTGGTACTTGACAATAGCTTAGTGTTTCACCAATCCAGTTTCCTTCAATGTTTTGTGTATTTATAGAATTTTATGGCATTGATTTGATAGAGAATTTGAAAATAAAAACACAAACTTCAATTAATCATCTAACTGGCAGAGGCAGGCCACACCTCTGTTAATCCAGTGCTTCTGTGGCTTGTCAGAGGGAAGCTCTATTGGAAGAACATAGTTGGTGGAGTGGCCAGTTGTGGAGAGTGTGCCTCTCCGGGCGCTGGTCTTGTACACAGGGCACACATAAACCCGCTCGTGCAAGAACCTGGAGCTGTCCCCTGGCTTTAGCCAAATGATAGGCAGGGGGTCGTAGAGGATTTTCGGGAGCGATTCTCCAATGACCATGTTTTTGCGGTCCCACCGAGCTCCTTCTAAAAAGAGCCCTTTAATGTAGGCTCCATCTTCTGGCTTCGATTCCATTTCAGTTTCTTGCTTTGTGACCTATTTGTAGGATTGCACAGCATTAGAAAATGAAGCTTGAGTGATTCCGAAAATAAAATTAACTAACACTGTTAACAAAGTTATTGAATTTTAATATCTTAAAAAAAAAAAAAAAAAAAAAAAATCCCTTGATCTATCTAACAATACCTAAATACATTTTATGAGGTTGGCAACTATTGAATCAGTGATTTTGTCATTGCTGTTTTCATCAATAGCTTAAAACCATATTTACCTAGGAGGCTGTGAGGCAATAAATATGAGATATAATCTGATTATATCATTTTTATTTATTTTTTGCAATAGTGCCTTCTGTTGGGGAAAGGAACAGGGATGAGCTGCAACTAGTAAAAATTACATTTATACTGTATCCATGCTTTTTGTTGTATAATGCAATCATATCATACGGCAGGTAACCTAAATGTATTACTTCTTATATACTACTTGTGTACTACACAGGATGACCCAAAAGCAGTTCTGATATAAAACATAAAACTTACCTCAAATTCAAACCCAACATGATCAATAGGTATAGTGTATTTTCTGGCAAAGTTCTGCGAGACCCCAGTTAAGAAGGATTGGGTGAAGTAGAACCCAGATACCCAAAACACATTGGGTGGCCCATTGTCTATCCAGTCCTGTGTGGTGGGGAAAAAAAGAAAATTATGCTTAATCACTGGTATGCAGTAATTACCAGGAGGATTTACACTCTTTACACTACACGTTTTTTTAATTTTTTTATTATAGTTAATTAGTCAAAGCAAACCGACAGAGATGTGTAAATAAGGGCAATGAAAGGTTTGTTCTGTTACTGAACTACAGCAGTGATGACAGGTTTGTGACTCATGACCACACAGGGTTCTTTATTGAATCCCTTGCCTTGGAAACAGGAGGTAACCAATGTCCTTTTATAGTTCTTGCCAGATAAAGTGCAAGGAGTGGGGATTGTGCTTCTAAATTAGGTCTCACCTTGTAAACTGTGGGAGACTAAACTTTACTACCTCTTCCAGCAGGGAGTTGCTTTTTTAATGTTCAATGTCACCAGTGTAAACTCCTGTGTATGACATGTCTTTGTGGATGCCCTGGCCTCTACAGAGTAAGAAAGGGTTGCCTCATAACTGGTAAATATTACATAGACGGTTGATATTTACTTCCATAATGTTTTCTTTGTAACCTTCGTATCAAAACCTCAACATCACAGTCTCCAAGGGTAGTATTTTTAAAACACGGTAGATAATAAACAGCAATTGAAAATGGTAAAATCTACCCCCCGCAAAGAAATTGCAATGTACATGTTTTATAAAACAAATACTAATAACATTCTTCTCCTATCTTTAACTGAATTATGCAAGTTAAAAAAGTAATTTTCGATACCTGTAGAAAATGCAGGCGTGCCAGGAGATCAGCTATGTAGCTGCCCAGGGGTTTCAATGATGGGTAGGATTTGGAAGCCCACATCCCTGGCACTTTGCCCACCAGCATACTGTTGAAAACATCCTCCAGTTCTGAAGACATCACAACCAGACCTTTGAGTGCCTTTCCGATGTTTATGAGACTGCTGCGTACGACCTGGGTGAGTCTGCAAGAAACAGCAAAAACTATTTGAAACAAAGAAAGGTTGTTATTTCTGAGCCAATTTTCTTTTTTTTTTTGAGTTTCCACAAATTCTGCAACAGAAGCAGAGACTTCACAATCGGTGGTTAATGGTTTTGCCTCAGTGTGCAGGTTCCCTACTGCCCCAGATAAATGGAACACATTCTCTATTGCAAAAAAAAAAATAAAAAAAAGGTAATCAGTTCAAAGGGGTGTCCCTGTACCTGTTAAAGCGAATAAGCTCCTGTCTCAGTACAGTGTTCATGGACTCCTCATACACCACTGGGTACTTCGTGATCACCTCCTCCAAGTTGAAGTCTTCAGGGAGTTTTGATAAAATATCAGCAGCTAAGTTGTCAACAACCTCCTGAAAAGGGTTTCAGAGACAGATTCAACACTTGACTCTTGTGTTCAGATGCAACAACCAGGAAATCAGAACCAGTTGGCAAATGGTTATGAAAAGCTACAAGATGAAGAATGCATCTCAACTATACCAATTAAAAGGATCTCTTTAAACCATGTAAACAAGTTGAGTAAACAAATCAAGAAGTGTAGTGTTGTGTTGAATGGCTATACAGTTTTGATTTGAGCAGACACTGTCTCACAAATTGTTAAGCAGCTGTACAGAATCCCACATAAAAAAACAGAACCAACGGTTTTAATTCATTAAAAGGTGTGTTACCTGTGAGGATGTGCCCCCTCCTCCAGATTGTCTGGGAAGAGTGAGCAGCACCCCATCAAACAGCTGATTGGTCTCCTTATTATCCTTTGTGATGTCAGCGTTCTCATGGAGCCCAAACACCCCTGGATCTGTGATTGTTGGTAGGTTCCGAATGTATTCAATGTAGGACTGCAACGTAACACAAATGCATGTCATCACAGCATAAATCACTGATACAGCACACATGCCTGCCAGCGTAAAACCATTCATCACCTACAAGCCAGAAGTAACAGTATTCATTCACTGTTCAATTAATCATACATTTCCTTCTATTCCAAATTGCTGTAATCCAGGAAATGTTGAGTTGTCTTTATTGTACACTTGTTGGTAAATGTATCATAACAATACTCACTTGATAGGGACCGTGGGGAGGGACAATGTAGGCATCCCCATCAGAAAGCCTATAATTATCCTGCTCCACAAGATTTCTGTTGTAGAAAATAGACAGAAGCGACAAAAGCAGGCGCCTGTCTTTGTCATCTGTCACTCTTCCTCCATAGTTACATTCACCTGTTCAGGTGAGCAGTGCAAAAAGGTCATTGTGTATTAATGTGTATTAATGTGCTACATTAGTTTAATTTAATTTTTTCTTGGATTGTAATTGTAATTCAAGCTGCCTCACCTGTTAGGTATGTCAGTGCCTCAAACGGTACCTCTTCATACTCATTTAGAAACATCTGGATCTGCCTCATGCTGATTCGGAGATCAGACTCGTTAAACTCATATGGGATATTCCAGCCTGGCAAAGAGATGCAAATTATTGCATGTAGTGCTGTATGATCTCTAATATAGGTCAAGAGCAGGGTCTTTAAACTTATAATCCTAAAGATGCAGAACCCTCTTGTGTGCGGTATGATTAGGTAAACATCAAACATTCTGATTATACCTTGGCTATCATGCAAGAATAGTTATTGACTGGACTTTAATACTTTTTACAAGCACAGCAAAGTTAATGCTAACATGTTAAAGAAAATATACCAGGTTAAAGAAAACTACAGAGAGCCTCTTACCCAAGGGCCCAAAGTTTCTTCTCTCTTGGACAAGAGCATGGAAAAAGCACAGCCCTAAAAGCAGCTTCTGCCAGACCTGCTGCTTCTCGCAGCTGTTGAAGAAAGCAGGGTCTGATATAGGGTCATTGAGGTATGAGCGCAGCAGGTTAGATCTTAACCCTTTAGGGGGCTCATTGGTCATCTTCACCCCGTTCTGGAGAATGCTGACCGGGAACTTATCCGAAGGGTAGCTTGTCAGCCACAGCCTGGGGAAGAATGAAGGACAGAATACTGACAAGTTGTAAATAGAAGCTATGTACAGCTCAATTTTAAGCACTGAACCCTGAACTGTGTTAACATGCTTGCCCACATTATATATAATTCTCTCCAATTTAGCGAGAATGTCTTTACCTAAACTCTGGGTTGGTGTTCTCTGGTGTTATGATCTCCTCACATATCTTCTCCAAAGCAGGCATCCAGCTGGTGGCCAGGTGGCAGTTTTGCAACACAACCCAGGTGCCAGCTTTAAATGCACTTTCAATCATATTAGCTGCAATAGGGCCCTGCCCTTGGCCCAGGGAGATAGTCTGGATCTTAGTACCTCCCATCCCCAGGTCATCAGCGAACTTTAGCAAACCTAGGAACATTGCAGAGGTTAGAGAAAAGTGACCTATTATATTTGAACTTGCTAGTTTGTTAACATGCCACATTCACTGAAGTTCTGAAGTTTTATTAGACATTAATTATTATTTAATGATTAGATTGGTGTAATTATTTATTTAGATATAAAATTGACACCCACTTTTTTTATTTCACCCTATACACAAGGTTGATAGTAAATAGTGTGATCAGTATTTTAATATATGACCCATTACCTGTTTAGCAATATATGACACATTACCTGCCATTGGATCTGCTCCAGGGGAAAGCACAAATATCAGTGGGGCACAGCAGTTGGAGTCGTTATAACTTCCTACCAAGTCAAATGTTGGTGGTTCAATATATGTCTTCCCCATATTATCTGTGATAAACTCTTGTACTGCTGGAATAATCTTATCAGGTCTGAAACACCGCAATACCACCATGCGCTCCATTCCTTTCAGAATACTCCACTCATCTGGGAATTTCTCCTCATGGGGTCTGGCAGAGTCATAGATCTTCTTCCACTTGGGAATGTTGGACCTGACATGCTCCATCAGACCATGAAGACTTTCCATGCTGGATGCCCGCACAATTTCAGACCACGATTTGTCTGACAGCCAATCAGGGGCCGGGTTGGGGTGAGGGTTCTCCAGGGCAACGCCTCCCGTTAGGAGGAAACGCCACAGCTGATCGTTCATGTTCCCTTTTCCTGTCATGATCCCAACGGTGAGCAGAAGGGAGAAGAGCAGCTTATCCTTCTCAAAGAGAGAGCGGCAGACGTTGTTGTATATGCTGTTTGTGAAATGAGCAATAATGTTATTAATCCGGTTCAGCAGGACCTTGCTGGTTTTACTGTTCGCGATGGATTGGATGTAAAGGTTAATAAACCAGGTTAAGGAGTATTGGTACATTGGCTCGATATTGGCCAGTTCAGAAATGCAGAAGAAAATAATTGAGGAATGGACAGCAACAGGTCTGTAGCCCAAGCGGGTCTCATCAATCTGTTTCTCAGTGGCCGACGCAATCTGCTGCTTCTCTGAAATCTCCTCGGACAGCACTTTGGAAGAAGACAAGACTTTGATGGCTGTCTCATCTTCCAGGATGTTTCCTTGAGAGGAAGACAGGACCTCTAGGATTTTGTCTTCAATTTCCTTCAGCTGTTTCTTATTGGCGGCACTCTCTATAATCAGTTTGTTCTTCTTTTCTTCTAGCTCAGGTTTTTCCTTGGCAGCTACGATTCCTAGCAATTGGTCCTCAAGCCCCAAGGGGGTAATCATGAAGTTCAACAAGCAAACCTTTACAGCAACTTCGGGTAAGTAATGTGGGTTTCTCAAGCGGGTTGTGGTGTAGAACCTAAAGTCTTTGGAGTATTCAATAATGTTTTCGCCTAACCTAATGTACTCTACTCCCTGTTGTTTAAACGTCTGCTTCAGGAGCACAGGCTCCAGCACTGCATCCAGCTCTTCCATGATGTTCTCCAGTAGGACGGGGGTACCGAATTGTAAGGCATTTTCCATGGTTCTCACATAATTGGCATCAGACAACTTGATAACAGAAAGCTTATTTGATTTCTCCATGTTTTTGATCCACTTGTTAGCTTGGCCCTGGGGATCAATCATTAGGGGCCACCGTCTAGAGTTGGACACAATGATCCCATTGTCGATGGAGAAAGAGTCGACTGGGAGACCTGCAATCTGCCAAGCTCGTATCTTCACAGGGTCCCCTAAGGTGTTGCTCAGGGTAAACTCATCTGAACATGGGACTTTCCTTTGCTTGCAAAGGATATGCCACTGCTTTTGGCACTCCAAACGGTAATCAACGGTGAAAGCTCCCAAGTAGGCCACCATCCCCGAAGACAAAAGAACATCTCCTGTGAGATTGGTGTACTTTATCCCCAACAGACGGGCAGCTTCTGTCCACCTATCCTTCTCACCGCCCAGACCACCTATTAACTTCTCAGCCCTGACGAGCTTCTGGGAGCAGAGCTCTATGTTATCTTCCAGGTCCTTTTTCTTGTTGTTCATGATTTCAAATTCATCGTTCAGTGCCTGGAGGCGGTCTTCTACTTCTTTTAGCTCTGCTCGTTTGATTTTCAGTTTCTCCATCTGAATTGAAAGCTCTGCCTCCGCCTCTTTGAGACGCTCACGTTTTGGGGCCACGACCTTGGCCACTCGTTCGTACACCTCCATGGCACGCACCCACTTGCAGAGCCCTTCACAGGCAGATGACACATTCTTGATTACTGATGGATGGAACTCTGGATTGTCGATGAACTTCTCCCGTATCTTCTTAATGTTGGCTGCCGGGATGTTGTCTTTGTCAAATGCCTTAAGGTTGTCAAGGAATTTCATGTCACTCAGGAGCTTTTTAGAAGGGCCCCAGAAGTCCTCAATCATTTTACCTAAAAATGGGGAACAGAATAAGAATCATCCCAATGCCCTTAGATTTGTTATTTCGTTTCAAGATCACTGCTCAATCCAATCAGAAGTGAAGCAGAATCAAAAGTACATAACACTTGCTTTGCATATAAGGCAAAGTGAAATAGAAGTAGGAATTGTTATGGTTGAAGTGTAAAATGTTTAAAATGTTTAGGAATTTGAATGATACATAATTATAATATTTAGTAAGTAGGTACATAAGACATACCCTGCATCACTTCTTGACACGTGTCCCTCCCTCCTAATTTAAACCTTGACTTACCTGTACTCCCATTTCAAGTTTGACAGCATAATTATAAGCTTTAACAAAAAAAAGGAAACATTTTTTGAAGATAAACAAAACAACTCAGGACTGTTATAAAAACGACAATTTTTAAGACAACCTATATTTTAATAAACAAAACATGAATTGTAGCGTGGAGATGAGTTTTGTTTGAGTGAATCTTGGGGGTGGGATCTTGTAACTCTTCTAATTGCCAGCGGAGGTCAAGACTTTGTGGATGTGTAAACTCCAAAAAGTGTTACAGTTCAGGAGATGAAAGTGGTCACTCCAGAGAACATCCTACCTGAACCCCCTGGGTCTGGTTTCCTTTCTGGTTTAATTCCTTTCATAACGCAGATACTCTCCATGACCAGTTTGACAAGGCCAGGGGGGTTCTGCATGGACTTCACCACAGTGATGTCAGCGGGTTTCAGGGTATCCAAAGCTGAGAGAGCAGCCTCTAGTGCTGGCATTGCTTCAGCCAGGTCCCCCTCACATTCATCCTGTAGGGGAAAAAAAACAGCACAGCATCACTTTGGAGTCCATACACTTTTTTAATAACCTGCCTCTGATTAGGTACTATACTGAATATGTTACAGACGTTCAGGAAATTGAATTATTTTGATTATGGGTTTCCCTATCCATTAGGTGGCTGAAACCCAAAAACAATTAAACGTATAGTTTGCACTAGGTTACTTTATGCAATCACTACTTTAAGTAGCCTTTCAGCCTTATATTAAGTATAAGGTATAATGTTTTTTGGTCACTGTTCCTTTCTTTAGATTATCTAAAATCCCAGAACTAGTGTTCATTACTTCCTAATAAGCCGTCTGTAAATATTAAAAAAGGATAAAGAGATATACCTTGATGGCTTTTGCTGCAGCAGCAGCCTCATTAGCCACCTTCTCGTCAGCGGATACCAGCTCTTTCTTTGCATCCACCTGTACTGTTTCCTGTTCAATCTTAACCATCATCTTCTCAGTCTCAGCCGAGGTCTTAATTAGCTCAGGTTGCAGGGCAGTAAGCTCTTTTTGCATCACCGAGACCTAAAGGGGAGATTAAGAAAGTAACAACTATTTTTAAAAATCAAGTGGCAGTTATTCTCCTAAATTAAAAAAAATCCTTACTTCCAGTACAGACTATTAATACAATCTGAATTAATGTTTTTGTGTTAGTGTTCTAGTGTGAGTCCAGCAAATCCCAAAAATGCTTTTTATAAATAGGTTTGGCAACTCTCAAAACTCATTCCAGGTCCTGGACTGTAGAAGCGTGTTTAAAGACATGTTATACTTCTGGCTGTTTTAATAGGAGCATCATCAACATGACAGAAGCAGCTTTGTGTGAATGAGAAGAAAATTTGCCCACCTGTGAAGCAGCAAACTGCAGTTTATCCAGACCAACAATGTAGCGGTTTCTCATCATGTCAACCTCCTGTCTCTTGCTGTTGAGCAAGGCTTTAAATGTCAGGATCAGCTCCAGGTAGGAAGTCGGCGTCACATAATTGTGTCTCCTGAGCGTAGAAAAGTACTTCTCTGAGAGCTCCCTCACACTTTCTTGGAAGTATTTACACACTGCAACAACCCTGGGAGAAATTACAGACAGTAAGTATGAGGATGATGGAATATAAGGAATCATTGAATTATAAGTAGAAAACCAAGAAAATATGGAAAGCTTAATCAGATAATGATTCATACTTACTCTTTCCTGATCTCATCCTCTAGTTCTACTTCTTCCAGGAACTTGTTAGCCACCATCTCCAGAGCGTCAGTGGGCCACGCCTGGAACCAGTCGATGGTGCAGCAGTTTATCAATGAGGGGAACATGCGCAACCGGTTACGAAATGCATCTCCGATGGGACTCATAGCTGTAACAACAGAAAAAATCAAACAGCGTTAAATATTAGACATGTTACTGCTTATACATTACATCTCCATGCTCCACCATAGTCCAGGATAAAAAAAAAAAGAGTATAGAAGGGGGAACTAATTATTATTAT
The DNA here is from genome assembly GCF_017654505.1 of Polyodon spathula. NCBI lineage: Eukaryota > Metazoa > Chordata > Actinopteri > Acipenseriformes > Polyodontidae > Polyodon > Polyodon spathula. The sequence goes on along the minus strand of NC_054559.1, from coordinate 11,702,988 downwards.
TAGTTTTTAAGTTGTGGTGTGGTGGTGGTTTTAACCCAGCTGCATATAATTCAGTGGTTAGTTTGGAGGCCTGCACTGTAGTGTACATCACACTTCTTTTCTTGAACAGGTGTATACAATACATGAATTCAAAGTTCATAGGAGGGAGTTCATACCTAGCACGATATGCAAGTTGCTTTTCACCCTGTCGATGAAAAAGTTGTACATAGCGAGGGCGGTGGAGTCGATCTTCTTGCCCTCCATCCTGGCCACCCCCTGCATTTTCTCAATGATCTCAGCCCGCTCGTCGGCTGGGAAGATGTTGGGCACATCGCCCGTGTTCAGCAACATGTTGATGTCCTCCACGAATGCCTCGTCTTTGATTTGGTTGTCGCCGAACAGGAAGACCGTGTTCTTGCCGGCGGCCCCTGCCTTGAGCATGACCTTCTTGAGGTCCTCCCTCCACTCGGAGGTAGTGTAGTTCTTGGTGATCTCGATCTGGAAGAGATCGAAGTCGTTGATGAAGGTGGCCAGCTTGGTGGCGCTCTGCCGCCCCGATCCACCGATGCCCACGAGCAGCAAGTGCCCGTTGTCCTGCTTCAGCACACGGCAGATTCGGGAGATGTGCTCAATAGCGAATTTGAACATGACCAAGGACATGGGCGCCTTGCTGACATTGTTGTATTCATCCAGGTAGTACTCCATCACCCCGGTCAGCTGCTTCAGGTCGGTGATCTCGTCATAGGCCTTCACATCAGAGTCCGGCTTCAAGTAGTCCCCAAAGAACAGGCTGCGGATGTTTTCATCGTTCACTTTCCCTGATGGTGTCAGGTGGCTCAGCAACTGAGTAAAAAAGAGAGTTATTGAAATTTGTAAAAATAAATAATATAAATAATAATAAGTAAGAAGTATTCACAGATTTGCTGTGGATTTACATATATTGCATACAGTTTATTTACTTTATTACATATTTGTTTCAAAAGTTTCTAAATAAAGCGAGGAAATGTAATGCCACCACACCGCCTAAAGTGACTGTACATTACCTTATCCACACTTTGTTTGAAATAACTTGACGTCCTCTCCTTGACAATGTTAAAGAAAGTGAGTCTGTCGTCGCCATCAATCAGCCGGTCATAGAAAACTCGGTACACTTCATGAATCCAGAGCCTGATGAGCTTGTCTCCTTCCTAACAAACAGAGAGACCACACTGGGCCTTATAAAAGCTACATCACAGTAAAAGCAAAGCAAAGTGTAGTAAAGTATACTAAAAGCATGGCACAAGCAGAGAGAGGTATCGTAAAGCATATTAAAAAACATGGCAAACCATGATAAAATATGGTAGATGCACAGTAACCATGTGAAAGGCATGACGTTAAATGACTATAAAAACTGACCATTGTTAACTTTTACAAAGGGTATCATAAACACTGCAAAAGGCACTGGAGCACACCAAGATGTCTAATATGGGCGTCAAGATCACTGTAATGATTTTTTGAGATGCGTTCATTTTTAGAAGAGGCCTTCAATAAATGGAAATGAACCTTCATGTCAAAGTCAATCTGGTTATTTAATGTATTAAGGAATTCTTAAGTTGCTGCTACAGTATAATAACTCGACTTAAATATGTAAAAAGCAGGTCTAGTCCTCACACCATTTTGATCTGAATGGACTAGCAAAGACATCATTGCATTGCTGCAGTATTTGTTCATGTTCCTAAAACATGTAATGTGTTATTCTTATACAACTTCTAGAAATTAAAAAAAAAAATCCTTGCAAAGAAATCTGTTGCCTACCTGAAGGTGAGTGTGTGGGCACAGTAGGACTCCTCGTATAACGCGGGAGAAGTCTCGCAGATTGAAGATATAGTGGGATTTGGACGGGGTGGGGAGGAAGTTCTCCATAGCCGCTGCATAGACAGCCATGGTCGCCTGCACCATAATCTTACCCAATCTGAAATAGATTCACCAATTATTCATTTTCCTGTCTAAGTCAATGTAAAAATTAACTTAAAAAAATGTAATAAATGTATGCTTACCTCGAAAACGAGGCATCAAATCCCTTGCCGAAATGCCAGTCGACAATGGAAGTAAAAATCTTACTCAGGGTTTCATCGTCAAACGAGTCAATAGAGATAATGTTCAAGTGACGGGTGAAACGACCTGCATTAAAAACAAAATAGTTCTGTGTTCTTAAGTATATTGCCTTAAAACAATTGTCTATGATTTTGAAGTTATAATAATCCAAGCAGTACATGTATTTTGAGTTTTTGGATATGTACTGTGGCAAAAACCTTGTTAGGTCCCTACTTAAATTCTGAAATGACATTTGACCCCTAAGGTGAAACACAAGGTTCTAACAAAGTCTTCATGCAACACTGTACATTTTGCCGTGTTCTGTACCTGTAATGTCATTCCTTCCTCCACCAGGTGGACCCATAGCGGACATAAACAAGACATCCACAATATCCAACCTGGATGTGTCTTTTCTGTCATACCAATGGCCGTGATCGATCCACTGTCTGAGCAATTCAATAGGGGGCTGTGCTCCATACACTTCTTTCGCAGGCATGTTTAGATCATCTACAAAAAAAATGTGTTAAAGGGCATCTACATATACAGTAAAAACTTTGAAAAGATAATGATTTGTAACTATTTGTAAGGTTTCCTTACCCACATACACCACTGTCTTCTTTCCCACAGGAGGGCCGAACACGCCCTTCCGTCTGCGGTCCAGTTTGGCCATGATAATGTCCTGGGTCTGATTGGCGGAGGTCCTGGCTGAGAAATTGATGCAGTTGGGGGTGTACTTTTCCTTGGGCAGATGGACCAGGAAGTTGTTATTAATGGCTGATTTTCCAGTGCCTGTGGGGCCCACAAACAGCATGGGCACCTCATGGGCCAGGTATGTCTTTAAGAAGAAGCTCTGACGAGCCGTCTCCATGGTCGGAATAATGAGATCAGAGACCTTCGAGAGGAAAACCATAAAGTCAGCATGCAAAAGTTTCGACGTGCATGGGAAGATATTTAGTAATACTACAAGAAACTAATGTAGATTTTTGACAGATTAAAGGGAAGCACCAGAGAAACGATTACCTTTGCACCAGCAGCGATGGTAGTCTCTTCTTTTGTGATGTAGTCAGTCCAGGTGTTCCACTGCCCAGATGCTTGCTTGTGGAAGTAATAATCATATACGGTCCCTGTTGATTTTTAAAGAAGACTTTACTTTAGGCTGCTTTCAATTTTTTTTTTTTTTAATATTAACACTACTCACAACCCACATTATATTTGATCTATATAAATTATGAAATATTTGTATATTATCTATAAACATTTCAATTATATTGTGTTTTTGCTCTTCCATTTAGAAGGTTGAGTTGAACCCACATAAAGATGAAATACCAAAAAAAAAAAGTGCCAATTGCTGGAAAACTCATTACCACCAATCTGTTATTTGCTGTACTATGAAAGAATGACCTCGTTCTGGAAAGACGTTGTTTTTAGTAAGCTTGACGCTCTTTGGGCGTGGGTTCTTGTCGTCCATGCCCATGATCACGTTGCGGTAGAACACATCAAACTTTTTCCTGCTCTCCCCGTTGATGGTGCCGCCAATGGTCCAGACAACAGCGAAGAGGAAGAGCCCCTGCAGCCACAGGGTGATCTGCTGGCTGGACATCGGCTCCTTCCCATCCTTCCCAGAATCAGCAACCTCATCTGAAAGCACAGTGAAAGCAGCCTTTTAGCTTGTATCTTTAATACAATTGAAAATAGTTGCAAGACAAGTGAATACTGCATCCAAGAGAGAAGTATTTTAACTATACTATACTTTTTATTTCCTTCAGCCCTTTTGTAGTTATCGGTATTCTCCACGTCCAGTACCTCCAAGCCAACAACATTAATTCAGCACAGGGAAGTAATTAAATATTTAAATAAGCCTTGGAAACCACAAAGTCACCCTTATCCTAACATTTGGGTTCTGTTTTTGGACAACAGGTTTTTATTTTGTAAAAGGCTATGGGGACAGCTTTTGGGCTGGGTAGACCACACAAGCTTAAACCACTATTTAGCAGCCTTGCAAAGCTCAACTCCCAAACAAAAAAGATTTCCACGGGGAAATTGCTGAAGCTCCCTCTGTTAGTCCAGGCACATGGGATGGCTGTAAAGTTAGTACCTACCCAACAGACAGGTGTACAGTCTCATCATGCTGTAAACCAGGTGAATAGGGGATGTCTGTACCAAGAATTTGCATTCGTGACGAATGAACTCCAGACTGGGCTGCACCAGCCAGTTAAACATGTCATTGATCTGCATTCACGAGAAAAAGAGGCATAAGTTACTACATGCTTTGCAGATTTCACAAAGCTATTTGATCTGACAGTAGGCATTACACGCCTACAAAAAAAGTTAATTAGGAATCCAATCTATATATTCCAATATATTTCAAGACAACAGCATGTTTCCACTGAGGTTGAATTCTGACACTGATGGATTGATGTTCAAATCCACTGGGTTTTTCAGTTAACCTTTGAAAAAATACGATTGTAAAGAAAACTATGACCATTATTTTTATGACTCTGCCAAAAAAAAAAAAAAAAAAAAGACAATCAATAGAATCTTCCGTAAATTATTTTGTAACATCAAGATATTCCTTGGAGGTCCAGCAGTGATGGGGCCGGGCGCGGACGGAATTATTGATATAATAATAACTTATGTGACCTGGTTAGCTAATTATAAACCAGTTCATAAGTGTTCACATTTCTAGTCTGTGTTTATTTAATCTATTGAAAATGTGAAGTGTTTTGGAATTAATTTAGTAGTTTTATGAATAAATGTTGAATATTCCAATTCTATCTTTGTTAAAAAATATATATTATAATAATTATTATTATCTGCCTTACATTCAGAATGTTCCACTAGCCATAATGCAGGGATGCCCTTTTATAGATTTCACAAAGCTATTTGATCTGATAGTAGGCATTACACGCCTACACTAAAAGTTAATTAGGAATCCAATCATTTTAATGAATTGGACAAGTTCATTGTACTTGGGAGTCACAAACAAGGATTTATGAGACAGCATTCTACAGTACAGACTACAGTGGGTCAGTACTGGGTTAACACGTTTAGAAGAATCCTGAACATAAAAAAAATAAAATAGACAACCTATTTTTAGGTAAGTCAGCTGAAAGATGAATGAAAGCAAGCCATCACATTAAAACATTTTTGTTATGACACTGGAGTAAACATTATGACCTCCACTTAATTCTGATATGTAATCTTATTAAAAAATTAAAAATAAAAAATTAAAAAATTAAAAATGGGGATTCTTCACAAAGTTTAGGTTTCCAATTCCATAGAAAATTACACAGTTTTTAATTGTCCTGGACTAGTTCTAGTGAAACCTGGAAAGTTCACAAAGACATATATATATATATATATATATATATATATATATATATATATATAGAGAGAGAGAGAGAGAGAGAGAGAGAGAGAGAGAGAGAGAGAGAGACACACACACACATACACACACTCATGAGTATCACAATTCATATGAAAACCCCTAAATAAACACAAATAATTTATAAACTAAAATGAACGATAAAATGAATTATAACATAATGATCTTAACTTTGATTTAATCTTTTAGTTATTTGTAAATGATATAAATACTGGTTATCGTCTGAATGTATGCACTGTATATATTGCCTGACTTCAAAACAAGTGACAATGAACCTACAACAAAAGCAGCATTTTTATACCCTGAGAAGAATTATGAACAAGAAAAATAAGGGTTTTATTGTGTGTAACCTTCTTACTTATTATCCCAAATCCCATTACATCTCCCCTGTGACATTACAAGATGTTTTGATGAGAATCGCAGCATCAACTCTACTACAGATTACAATTTCCCTCCAATGCAGGGTTAATAGAAATCTGCTGGGTTCAGATCTCTGATGTATTCTTACTCTACTGAATAATCCCAGTCTTAATGCATTCCTCTGTCAAAGCACATACATGGTAAATGAAATAAATAGCACTCTGTTGTTTATTTACAGATGATAGGAAAACACTGTCTGAATGCATCTGTACTGCAATTAGCCTGAGCAGGCACATGGGTGTGTTGCAGACTCCTATCCACTTACTGACCATGCACAATCCTCATTAGTTTATAAGATCTGCCACGTGTCTCAATTCTCTGCTCACCAGTTCTCTATGCTCATCACTAAGAGTCTGTGGAAGCATGTCCATGTAGGAATCTCTTAGGGGGCTCCAGCCCAGCTGATGAGGCTCCATGTAGATCATACCACACCTGAACAGAGATCGAAACATAACATCTTTCAGATCGGTGCACACCAACCCACCTGATCTTTTTTTTTACAATTCATTATTCTGGCGAGCCTACCTGCTCACAGTTGCAGGAGAGGCCTGCTCCAGATCTGCCGGTTCAAATATCAGGCTCATCTTTGCACTCATTTGGATGATCTCTCCACTCATTAAGCAGAGCTAAAAAAAAAAAAACAACAGCCAGAGTACGGCTCTTACAACAGCATGGGTCACCTTAGCCATGTCTATTGCAACAAAAATGTAACCATAAGGACATTTAGGGGTTGAAGCAGCCTTTGTGTAGGTTCAGACATCTGAAACTATTTTTGCGTATTTGTTTCTTTCTTTGGTGTCACTGTCACACAATTCATCGTTTTTTTTTGTCTTCAACAGTACAGATTTATTTCTGAACCTCTAAACATACCTGTGGTTTATATTATTAAAGATTTATATCACCAACCAAAAACCACCGTCTCTCATTGGCATTGATGCTTTGGTTTTATTTCTATTTTATATGTGCTTTTAATTGATTTGTTTATTAAATATTTTGCACTCATCTTCAATTCGAAGTTCTCCAATTCACTTAAGGAATATGACTGGTGTAGTCTTATTATGCATCAGGTTCTAATTTCTATTATTACAATTTGTACCAGACAGGTATGAATATAAACTAAAGACATGGATACTGCTAAAATAACTAAAGTTCAATGAGTATAGGTTTCAAACTCTCAATACCTTCTTATTATCATCCAGCACAGTATTCATATTTTCGATCCACACAGCATCCACGGGCCCATCGAATATGATCCACTGCCTGTCTTCGGAGGTGGAGCAGGCTTGGTCACGGAAGGTGGTTGCAAGAACCCCATCTGTCCACTCGTGACTGACCGGGTCAAAGCAGCCATACAGCTGACCCATGGTGATGGCCTTGGGGTTGATAATTCTGTATTCCACTGCACACTCATCCATGAGCTTGGCTAGAATACATAAAAATAAATAAATTATATATATATATATATATATATATATATATATATATATATATATATATATATATATATATATTTAGTATATTAAATAAAAAGGGGCAAATTGGGTTTTAAGCTGCAAAAGAAACAAGTTAGATTAGGTTTAATGCATTTTGAAGAAAATGATGTGTTAGCATTATACAGACTTCTTTAAAAATAGCCCCATTACCAGGATTAGCTAAAATGACAGGTATTTTAGATGCTATGTGACAGTATCTTTGCGTAACCTAGTTGCTTGTTCAAAATGTATGGGAAATTTGTAACATGAAGGTATAATTCTCAATATCTTTATGTGGAGTGAAATCTGGCATGAGATGGAGGTTGATAATATAACACAATGCTGTTTACCTGCATAAATATCACTCAGGGCTCCAGCTAATACTTTATAAGCGCAGGTTTTTCCACCCATGGGATCACCGACAATCATGAATCCGTGACGTACCAGCATCATCTCATAGATCTAATTGGGTCCAAAACAGTACTGGCTAAAGTTATAGTTGATAACATAGTATTCTGATTACACCCCTTAGCTCACTTCAAATCTAGCATTTCTCATAGACATCTGACCTACATGAGGCAGCTATGAGTTTTGAAGTTTCATGGGGAAGGAGCTGTGGAAATGCAGTGACAGCAAAAATACATTTTACAGTAAAATCAGTCAATTAGTGTTCAATTAAACAGTTTCACACAAAGCTGCTCTGTGTACACATTAAAAAAAGAACATGAGCAACTTATAAAATGCTTTAGTCCTACCTTCTAATATAGTACCTTCCACTTTCACTGTTTCATATCTACAGCACAATACTTTTGCAAAGACACAATATAGATATATAGCAACAGTGTGTACATAGATAAAACATAATGATTCGTTATCAACACAAACCTGAATAATCTTTCCAATAAACCATGGCACAGGCTGAAGTTTCATTCTCTTGATATTGTCATCTAGAGCCTGCAGTAAGACTTCATAATCTGGTTTCGGAAGCACTACCCCTGGGAACAGGTCAGAGATAATACCCTGGGGGAGAAAAGGAAGTGAAATGTTTACTGATGGTTTAGTTTTGAAAAGAAAAACAGCAGTACATCCCTTGGCAGATCGCATTCTGATCTCCATACAAAACCTACTGTTTGAGCAACTTTCAGATATATTCCAGTATATTTCAAGACAACAGCATGTTTCCACTGAGGTTGAATTCTGACACTGATGGATTCCATGGATCCAAATCCACTGTGTTTTTCATTTAACCTTTGAAAAAATACGATTGTAAAGAAAACTATGATCATTATTTTTATGACTCTGCCAAAAAAAAAAAAAGACAATCAATAGAATCTTCCGTAAATTATTTTGTAACATCAAGATATTCCTTGGAGGTCCAGCAGTGATGGGGCCGGGCGCGGACGGAATTATTGATATAATAATAACTTATGTGACCTGGTTAGCTAATTATAAACCAGTTCATAAGTGTTCACATTTCTAGTCTGTGTTTATTTAATCTATTGAAAATGTGAAGTGTTTTGGAATTAATTTAGTAGTTTTATGAATAAATGTTGAATATTCCAATTCTATCTTTGTTAAAAAATATATATTATAATAATTATTATTATCTGCCTTGCATTCAGAATGTTCCACTAGCCATAATGCAGGGATGCCCTTTTATAGTATAACTGGTACGCTAGTGAAACTGCAAATGGGAGCTATGACCATACAATTTTATAAAAGGCTCAGCAGAATAAATTATAACGAGGGAACACTATATACTTTTGCAAAAAGTAATGAGTGTTAGTAAAAAGGAAAAAAAAAAACCTTCTCAAGTACAGATTTTTTACCTGAAACAGAGGTACATCTTGAGCCAAGAACTTGGCTAAGTTGACGTCCAGCAGAGCTCTGAGCAGGAGGACACTCTCGTTTTCCTGCTGGTACTTCAGTTTAAGGTTCCCCGCTGCAGTCAGGACTGATTTGACTGCGCGCATGCCGTAGTCATAGTGGTGCTGTGATGACAACTGCTCAGAGCAGAGGCGGTAGGTAGCCACGATTTTCTGGGCAAGGCTGAGATTGAGAATAAAAACTATAAGAAATAATGTACAGACAACTGCACACAACAAGAGAGCAGCATCATTCCATCAATGAGTTGAGTTTCGCTCAATTATGAAATCTTTTTTTGTTCATCATTTGAACTAAGGCACTTAATTTCATGGGCATCTACAGGGAACATTGAGCTTAAATTCCGTATTGAACACAGACAGAAGGTACCTTCTTGAGTCAATAAAGCCCATGGAGTACAAGGAAATTTCCCCAATCAGTGCATAGTCAGGAACCATCATAGCAACAGTGCGGAACAGAGCCTGCAAAACAACAATAATGATAACAAAGAGTTTGTTTTATGTATCTTCGTGATCGTTAATGAGAGGTGGAGCCCATTTCCGATTTTACCTTCAGATTGTCTGGCAGCTCTGCCCGTCCTGCATAACCCGGGTTCATGGTGATGAAGACAGAACAAGTTGGGTTCAGCAACAGTTCTGTTCCCTCAAACATGAACTTCTTCAGATCACGGATTATGGCTTGTTGGATGCTAAGGATTTGCTGGGCAACTACTGACAGAACTTCAACCTGTGCACGAAACAGTGGCAATGAAGAATTACACAATGTGCAAATATGTTGAACCAGATTTACTAAGCTTTCGCTCCAGTGCAAAATCTAAACAAAAACAGCAAAATTAGTAAGCTGGGCCCATTACGTGCCCACGTTTGACAAATAAATATTCTAGTGTGCTAAAAACCATAGTTTTGTTTTCTGCAGCTACAGTCAAGCTATACCAAATAGTCACAACTTTATCAAGAGACCTTGCAGAAAATTGTAAACAGTTAGTTTTTACACAGAACACAGGTCACTTTTTACACAGAACACAGGTCACAAAGACTGTAAACATATCGGGCACTGTACAGCTTGTGAATAACTAATACATTCTATAACTTTTTTTTCTAGATATGCTGGTAACTGTAAAATAGTGTGATATACCTACATCATTGAAATTCATATCTATATGTGGCCATTATTTGGTTCAGTAACGGACTGCTTAAAGACAAGACCTTATACTTCGTTTTCCAAATGCAAGCAGCAGATCCACCATTTCGATCTGGGCTCTTACCTCAATCCGGTTGAACTCATCGAAGCAGGCCCAAGCTCCTGACTGTGCCAATCCTTTGAAGAATTTACTCATGGCTTTGTAGTCCAGCCCATCAGAGCAGTTGAAGACCACGCACTTCAAACACAGGAAGGATATGTCAATGGAGGGAACCGCATTAATTTACTGAATATATTGAATACTGAGCTTTACTACATAACACATGTTGTCTTGAAACAGTTGAAAAAAAAATACTATAATATGTAGCTAAAATGGACAATGAAATCCTTATTCTTGGAGTTTTTTTTTTAAATTAAAACAATTAAAACAAGGTGTAAAGCACAAGGTGGCACATTTATATAGCTTAGTAATTGATACATTACGTAAAAGTAATTTAAAGATAATCTGCTTGGGCATTGCTTTGGAATGATAACGCCGTTTCACAAAACTCTATTCCAATGTAACAATGTAAGTTTATACAATGCACACATACTTCACATACACGCAGTGCAATGTGTGTTTCTGTGAAAAGATAAAAAGACAAGGATTTGCTAAACAATTTAAACAGGTTGTCCCGATGCTTGCTGGGTGGCTGAGTGCTATAAATCAGTATACTTAACATGACTGGTACCTGCTTGGCGAGAGCTTTAGCCAAGTCCTTAGTGGTCTCAGTCTTCCCAGTCCCCGCAGGGCCCTCGGGAGCCCCTCCTAGGTTCAGCTTCAAAGCTCCCATCAGTGTCCTGTACGTTCAATTGCAAAACAATTACATGTGCAAAATATATTTTTTCATATAGGAATTTAAAGTGTCTATTAGAAACCTCTCTAGGTTATGTCCATGGTACTTGTGATGTTTTTGGTCTTTTGATTAACCAAAAGTAAGCCTATACAAGCAACGTAAAGGTAAAAACAAATACAAATCACCTAACAAATAATGCAGAAGAAAAACACTCACCTGTAGCACCGGTCAGTAAGGGGGGTGATGACCAGACGGGGCGAGTTTCCCAGGTACTCGTAACCATACTTGACCTCAGTGGTAATCATTTTGACCTTGACGTCACTGTCCAACCAGTAGTATCTCAGCTGGGAGATCCACTGGAAGTCATTCAGGCTGGAAACCTTATCCTGTGCTAACCTGGCGACCACATCCCTAGCTGGAAGGAAAGAGGTGAGCTGATGAGTCAATCAATCACTTATTTTTGGTTCTTGTGCTGCTCACTAACTGTATCACTCTGCAGCTAAACAATGACAAATGCAGTGCTATGTGTCTTTGGATGTTGAGTAACACAACTGACAAGGTTATGTGTGCTTAACAACTTAAGATACATAATGTGTGTGCTTAACAATCAACTCACTACAAACACTTGTCATCTCCATTACTGTGATTTAAAATTGCATTTATACTTACTGTGTCCCTGCTTGGCAAAAGCTCATATTCAATAAGTTTTATTTTTAGCAACTTATATGTTGTGCCTTATAGTACAAAGAATCTGATTAACAATGCAGTGAATTATACTCTTTTTTATGTAAATCCAAACCAGCCGTGATTCTTTATGATTATACTGATTCAGCCCTGCAGTGCATATTGATCTCAGTTAGAATGATTTTTGCACAAATGAAAAGGCAAGGGTAAATAATTACCATGTACATCAATGACTGTAAGAGCCCCAAGGGTCATACGAGCGCCGCCCGGAAGCTTCCCTCGGACTAACTCCACAATTTCACTGATCTGCTCATTGCTTTTCTTCAAGTATTCCTTTGGAAGGAAATAAAAACAATACAACAATGATGAGTACCACAGGATACCTTGTGTGGTAATCGGCATCTGTGTGTTTTTGACTCATGGTTTTCAGCTGGTTGAGACTCTGGCAGGTACAGCAGTAAAATGCACAAGCAGTAATGCAAGGGTTTAGCTTTGATTTGGAAAGAGGTGTTCTTTGACTGGTGAATTGTTAATCTGAGGGAGAGCAGTAATCCCCAGGGTTATATACTGCATACTGAACAGCAAAGGTGGATATCTGGTCAGTGCTACTAGTATGCATTTTAGTGTGCAAATCGTATAAATTTGTTTTTGGTCGAAATACATGCAATCCCTTGAACCTTTAGCTCAATGCCCGTTTGTTAACATACAAGTGTTCCTCTAGTGCAATCTTACCAAAAACAAAGGAAAGATAACTGACCGGTAATGTGTTCTGTTGAATAGCTTCTGACACTTCCTTGGTCCAGTAGATTGAGGACACACAGATCACCACCTGTCCTGTCCACTGCAGAACCCATTTCTTACGTGGAAGCTTAAAACATAGAAAAAAAGTGTTATGTGAACAATTAGATTTGAACATATGATGATGATGACGATTATTATTATTATTATTATTATTATTATTATTATTATTATTATTATTATTATTATTATTATTATTATTATTATTATTCTATATTATATATAAGCATATCATTAAAATAAATATTACTCAAATGTACCTGGACATATCCTTCAGTCCCATCCTGTATAACTTGTCTCACGCTGCTAAGCATCGTTTCTTCCACTTGCTGGAGCCACTTCTCCACCATTCCCTGTAGAGATGTGTGTTACTAATTAAAGAAAACTGGCCAAAAAAAAAGATCACAGACAAGAAATCTTTCAATTTTGGTTCCACGTACTATACTGTAATTTTACAAGAAACGTTGGAAACTAAACGATTTGTCTTGTGTGCGAGAAAATGCAATGCTGGTGTACCACTGTTAAGGTACCTTTGCTTTAGCTGGGTAGATTTTCTTCACAAACTGAACCGTTTCTTTCTCTGAGCTGATCATGCCTGTTATTTCCATGTTGTCAGTGAACTCCAGCTTTGCAATCCCCTCGAAACACTTCTTCAGGTGGGGCTGCACTCTCAGGGGGTCCTTGGTTTCGGACAGAATCTCCAGAAGCTCATCATTCGATAAGAAAAAGAACCTGAGAGATTCCAGTGAGCAACAGATTCCAGGGGTTACAGAGACTGACTTGGTATACATTATACTGTTCTAAATGGTTAGTTCAATGCAATAACCATTCTTCAGTGCATAAAAATATTTATGCTTTTAAAATATTTGAGGCATACCGAGAACAAGGTAACTGCCTTGAAGTATTAATGTATTATAATCTAAACAGTTGATTTCAGTAAACATTTAACCTATAGATTAACGTAGTCTAAAATTATGAAGAATATCTGTATGTGTGATCATTACTTTTACTCTTTCTCTCCGGTTTCAGCAGGAATATGAGCGTCCCTCTGCTACGTGTTTATTGATTTTTGTTTGTTCTAAAGTAAGGTTTGAAAAGTAATTTTCATCAGCGTAAAATGTACCACACCTGGGAAAGAAGAGTCTTTTCTTTTCAAGGTAAGTATTAAGTCCTTTTTGAATATCTTCCAAAAGCGCATTGGATTCTTGCAACCTTCCAAGCATGTTGGGCTGAGCTGTAGCTACCAACACTCTGGTGTCTTTCACCTAGAACGCAAACAAAAACAACTGCTCACTTCTCAAATTTTTTCTCAAGTTTGCATGTTCTGTGAAACAGCAGCAGAACCTTACACATATTCTACAAGTGTATGTGCGTAATTCAATTCTTATGGTGTGTTTTATACTGTATAGGTCATTGTCCTCTTTTAAAATGTTAAAAGTCAATTTTACTGGATTCTCAACCTGTTGTACCTAAAAAATATCTTCCAAATTTAGCTATTTTGCCCATCCCCACTTACCTAAACCATTAATCTGCTACACATACGATATAATTATGATATAATTAGCAATTCACTGCTAAAGCCACTTTACACAAGTCATTTGCAATGGCAATACAACATGTTTCTGTAGTTTCATCCTAAGCAGGCAGTGGTTTGAAAAGGTTGGGAACTAGTGGTCTAGTGGCACGTTAAATTTGGTTTCAGTGTGTCTTCAGATAAATACTGAATTTTAAATCAGCAACATTTGTATATTGCAGGTCTCCACTTACTGATTCTCCTATGATGTCCTTCCAGTAACTGTCCACAATGCCAAACTTCCTGCCCTCCTCTGGCATCTGAGCAATGATGTCTTCAGAGCTAAAGATGGGCTCCAGGTAGAGCCAGGTCGCCTGACACTTCAACATGGCATCCAGAATGTCCTGCATCAGAAGCAGCTTCTCCTCCCATTGCTACAAAATAATAATAATAATAATAATAATAATAATAATAATAATAATAATAATAATAATAATAATGTATTCCCTTTCTATAAACTGCTCAAATAAACAAGTATTCCAAGAGATAAGCATCAATCCTAAAAAGATGTTGCTCACTATATTACAAGCTTAATGCTATGCAGATGTATTAATTTACAATGTATACTATTGCTTTTAGATCATTCTTATGTTTATATTTTATTATCTATACATGCTATAATTTAATGAGATATAACACATACTACTGTAATAAAAAGTTTAAATAAGCCTGTAAAAAAGCTTTGATTCTCCAAACAGTAGTTCTCATTTCAGTGTCCAATTTTTTGTATTAACTAGGCTGGTGATGAATCAGATTCTCTGTGCACTTTCTTTTGAGATATCAGCTTTGTGATGCAATAAGCATTTTACATACTTGAGCTGCAGCCTGTGTCTGCCTTCCTGCTCAGCTTTACAGTTATTTGATCTTGAGCTTACTACATGATGCATTTTCTCCTACCTTGCACTCTGTTTCAATTGGTTTGATGTATGGAGACCCACGCATCGTCTGTGCTTTGATAACATGGTCATCGAGCAGTACTTGTATATCATCAACTGCAGACAAAATTCTTGTGCCCTACCAAAACAAAAAAGCATGTTTTAGTATTAGAAATGCATATTAACGAGTAAGTAGCAGAGTGCTGAAAAATATATCATGACTATATACAGTGAGAAACATAATTATTAAAATAGCAGGAAAAAAAAATACAATTGAAAAATAAGAATAATTTAGCATGGAAAAAATGTTAATACTTCAATGAGTCAAGGTGGAATATGCTTCTGGCATAACTAATTTCTTTACTGACATGGTTTAAATTCATAACCCGTGGCATTTTTTTTTCTATATTTTTATAAATAGGCACAAAAATCAGTCAAGTACAGTTAAACTGCAATTGAACAGTGAAAGCATTGACCCAGGGACCCATAAATATTAGGTGTACAGGATGCTAAATTTCAAACACAGTACACAGTGATGTATTTTTCTCCATTGAGCTCTGTGAGTTGGTTCAGCCAGCACTGAGAACTAAAAAAAAGAATACACTTTACGAACCATTTCCACTGAGATCTGATTGAATGGGGGGCAATCATCCGAACAGTTTTCTTATCATAAACAGATTCCAAGACAGGTTTCCCAGTCGGTAGTAACTCAGCATTGGCTAGCCACATACTTTCGATTGGTAGCTACGGTTAATACTTTAACTTACCGTGTCCCTGTATTTGGTAAAGCCAAAGCATGCATCAGCCCATTCCAATTTCATCTTCTCCATAGCTTTCTCCAAGGAATATTCCTTGCTTGCAGAAGCACCAATTTCATCCAGCCTAAGAATATAAATTGGAATAAATTAAGGGGTTTCAAATATTTAGATAGACATAGAAAATCTATGTTTATTACAGGCATGTTAAAAAAGGCAAAGGAACTTAAAACTTAGGCAAATGCAAAGGTCTTCGGCTATTTAACAATTTCAGATACACCCATAGAAGCCGACTGCCAAGGTCTCAAATGACTCATGAAATGCACATCATGCACCTTTTCTTTTAATCTAGAGGACTATGTATATTTTATTTTAAAGACTGATTATGTAAGAAAGACATGCTCACTACTGTACATGACAGTTCTCTCAATCAAAAGAGTAATGAGGGCTCAATAATGCCTTACACAATTTGCCTGCAACCAAAAAGGTATTTGAGCACTTGACTCAAACCACTGACCCTTCACAAATTCCAGTAAGAATGTGTATAAAAATAAATATCCATTTTTTAATGAAGTGTCCACAGCAGAAGACAATTTATTTGTTATCAAGAACTAGCATTTATCCATTAAATATGCCATAGTTTTATGTATACTGCATAGTAGTTTAAACAGTATCTAGGTTTACCGATTTCAGATATATAATGAGTAGATAAAATGTTTAGTGTAGGTACAACTTTAGTATCCATCCATCCAGCTCTATAAACAATTTTATTAAACATCAGCAAAATCTATTATTCAAGGCTGTAAATCTTTTGGTTGTGTGTACATTATGCATTGTAGACTTCTTACTTGTCGATGAACTTGGCAAGTCCGTATTCCACCATGTTCAACAAGGACGTGTCAGCCTCAGGTTTCAAATCAAACCCTACAATCTCGCTGATCTGAAAAGGATGCAGCACATGAATTATTCAACGTCTCTTTTTCTGAAAAACAACAGCTCTCGTTTTAAATGATATACTTAGCTGTACGAAAGTAATTTAACATAGCATAGCAAGATTTTAGCATCCTTAAAAAAAACAGTATTGCAATCTTGTGTGTGCAATGCGTAGTTTATACATAAAGATAACTTGGAACAAATGACCGCAAGTTCCTAATGATTTTCAATGAAATTTCATATGAATAACATCTCTTCTGGAGAAAGAAATACCTTTCACATTAATCAAGAAAAAACACTTTAAAATCCCATTGGTGCTGACCTATCACAATTCAATATATTCAGTGTAAATGGAAATGTATTTAGTCACCTTTTCCCAGTGCCTCTGCTTTATTCCAGGGTTGCAAATCGTTGAGAGGATAGGTAGGTACTGTTTAAACTTGTCGATCTTGACTTTGATGCTGTCCGCTACCCTCCTTGGCCCTGGCAGGTCTGAGAGTGTTTTAGTGAGCTTGTACACTGTCCTCCACATGTTCCCTATCTCTTCATTGATATCTTCAGCATTAAGGTTCAGGAACGGACCTACAAGATGGGAGGCAAAATAGAGTAAATACAGTAAATATACTGGCTTTTTTGTTTAATAAGCATAACACAGTTTGGAAACAGAAACAAGCTAACTAATACATTTTGGAGTGAAAAAGCTACTGACCATTCAGCCAGATCTCAGACTTGGTGTGGAAGTTATAGGCTGTTGTCCAAAGCTGGTCATAAGGTTGTTTATTTGCCATTGTGGCCTGAAGCAGTGGGAACTGACTCTGTTCTCTCTCCAGCAGTGCCTCTTCCTTATTGATATCCTTTAATTACAAAAAAAAAAACAAAATCAAGACAAATAGCAAGACAATCTGGATCTGCTAAAGAAGGATTTTCATGTTACACATTTTTGTTTCTTCACAGCTGGTTTCAATGATCCCCATTAGCACTAATCTCAGACTACCTAAAGTAACGCTAAGTAGTCGAGATTAGTGCTAATCTGGGTCTGTGAAACCATCTGTATAAAATTTATAATGTGCATTTCACCAAAGCAGTTTTATAGCAAAAAGGGTTTTTTATACTACTTACAAGATTGAAATTTTAGTTCAGATTTGAAAAATGACCTCATCACAAGGTAGTACACATTAAGTAGAGGGGTTCCGAAAAATATAGCGTTCCATGTCACTAAGTGTTGCTACAACTGTTTAAATAACATACCTGTAATGTTTCTTTTCATTGTGAACATCCTGACAACTTTTTAACTTCAAACTTTAAAGTCTGTTTCAGAGCTCTTTTCAAAATGGCCGCTCTAGTACACTGACAGTGAAAGGATTACTTGCCAACAATGTCAAACAATGTCAAACATAACGATCCACGGATATTAACAATGAAAATAAAAATTACATGCACATGCTTTAGCAACACATGGAGACGTATAATGTTATATTTTTCGGAACCCCACTACTTACTCTTTAAAAACCACCGTGAAAAGAGTAGCTCTAAATAAAATTACTCTATCTTACATGACAGAAACAAATGGGGAAAAAAATAGCTTTTCTGTATAACTAATTTATAAAATAGAGGCATGTTCATACCTTTTTATGATAAGGAGAGAATGTGACCTCACTATAAATGTGACCTTGGTCTCAGTGAGAAATATCCCAATTCACTTTCAAAATAAATGCAAAAAGAGTAATGCATTTTGAACCCTCACCTCCAGCTCTGCCAGAGCCTCATCCAGACTGCTGGCTAGCTCATTCAGCTTGTCCACGTTGTTTTTCATCTCTTCCATGCTCATCAGCTCCTTCTTCCTGAAGCTGTCCACTCTCTTGTTGTACACAACAAGTTTCTTGTCAAACTCTGAAATCCTGTCGTCAGGACACAGTTAAAATACATGAATTATAAGGAAGTTACAAAAATTGCAGCATTTTTTTTTTTTCTACTAGCTCAATCTTTTCTAAATAGAAAAGCCAAGTTAATGTTACAAAACTAGACATAGTGAATTTAAAAATACCTAAGAGTCATTTAATTCAATTCCTGAGTTCTTTTCGAGTGTTCTGAGTTCTTTAAGATTTGCAACTTCAATTGGTATCTTTCGCCTTTCTTTTCTTTAGAAATATGTGCTTTGCTGAATAAATGAGCTGATTATACAATTTTATAGGATCTGTCAAACAGGTGATATTATGGAAATTTCTCATTCTTGCATAACCATGAAAAATAAGATGAATGAGAGTGTACTTTGTTATGGCCCACTGAATCAAGTGCAACCTCTTAGTACAATAGGTCAATCACCATAAGGATTGCAGCAATTGTCTTTAAAGCCAATAATTCATAATTACTTTTTCAGAAGGCTTTCCTCAGCATGCTCTCTTCGGATCGCCAGGCGACTCCTGTTCAGCTCAAACACAGCCTGGATCTGGTCTGGCCAGTAGAAGACATTGCTGTTCAATTTAACATCCTCGTCTTGAATAAAAGACAGCAAAAACAAAAACAAAGATTTGGAAATGCAATCAGTCATTAAAAATATAATTGATTTTAATCTTTAAAAAAAAAAAAAAAACACTGCACACATGCAAAACAAGATACAAAAATTAATTAAAATCTATCCCTTACAAGACAAGGTAGCATATTCCATGAGAAACTCCAGTCTGTTGGCTGCTTCGTAGATTTCGTCCTTCAGTTTGTGCACGGTGACTTCACTGGCCACTTTGAAGTACTCTGTGAGAGCGACCATCTCCTCTGTGCTGTTTGGGATGGTACTGATCTTCTCCGCTATCTCATCATACCGCTGACAAACACTACAATAAAACAACATTTACTGAAACCTTCTGAATTCTATTTGTTTGCAACCAATACATCTGGGTGTTTTCCTATAAAACCAGCTCAAATGTTAGGAGCTGTTTATCTATTAAACATAAAGAGCTAAATCAGTTGGGGGGTTTATCAGACTGTTTACATATTATTTGGCCAAAAATTTTCCATGTTATTAAGACGATTTCTGCAAAAGTGAAATAAAAGTCTGTTTAGAGCAGACTTACTTCAAGGACCTACAGATCCTACATTGTGTTGTTTCAGACGGTGCATGATTACTCAAAATAATATTGTGCCAACTTGAGTGCCTGTACCTCTTATTTAGCTCTCTGTTTTCATCCACCTCAAACAAAATCAATCTCTCCTTGAGCTTCTCGGCTCGAACACAGAGGTCTACGTTCAAGCTCACAGCATCCAAGCAGAACACAGCCAGGGGTACAGTAATGTGCAGAGAGCCAATTTCCTTCTGCAACTTATGGATACCTTCAATTTTCTGCAATAGAAAATAAGTTCAGTCCTATTAGTAATGTTTTTCTATTGTATTAAATAATTGGTATAGCAGTAAGCTGGGACACCGGCTCTGCAGGGGAGATTTATTTGAGCAGATTGCACGTACTTGCATTATTTTGTAGGCAAACGTGTCTTTCAGTAGTGTTTTCAGGAATTCTTATTGTTGAGATTCTGAGCTCTGATTGCAAATGCTGCTTCACATGAAAGGTTCTATATATATATTATTTGATTGTATTATATCTTTATTGACAGTTTTTTTAACCATGGTCCATTAAACACAAAGCACTAATTCCAGGTGACGTGTAGCAATTGTCCAAATGCAGAAAGCCCAAGCAACAAAATCAAAACAGTCTTGATCTGCGAAATTTGGACATAACTTCTGTAGATTATCATGTGCAAATAACTGCTTGAATGTTTAAAATTGTGGACAACTGTCAGGAAAATAAGAACCTGAAATTTGACTCATGTTTCATTTACTTTAGTCTTACACATAGAGCTCTAAATCATACTATATAATCTATCAAATGTGCTCAAATTATTGCATATATTTAGCTTTACTTATATTTAATCCTGTACACTCTCTATTGAGGGTATTTCACATGAATGTTCTTTGGTTTTGCCTGCCATAGCATTCTCGTAGTTATTTAAATCATTCGAGTATGAAATCCGTCCTGAACAGTAACGCTCTGGAAAAAGGGATTTTATTTCTAAATTTAAAAAAAATAATACAAGTGTCTAGTCAGGAATCAAATTAGATTGCAAGGCTTGAATCTTTATTAAAAAAGCCTTTTTCACATCACCCACTCAGTTTCAACTTTTTATTAAGACTGCCATTATTAGTTTATTTGGCAGATGCCTTTCTCCAAGGCGACTTACAGGTGTTACAGCGCAGTAAAGGGTTGCAATGCAAGCTTAATATTTAAATACAGTGTAGTTTACAGCAAGTGCAAATAATGCAAAAAAGTGCAAAAAAGAGTGTTCTACATAGTGAGCTATTTTTTATTAAAAGGAATGCAATGGTTAATATATCCCGGTACACTACCTTTGTAAATGCCTGCAGGGAGTGATTCTCCTTTAAAAATGAAATCACTTCTTGCTCTGCCTTGTTGTTTAAAAGATCGCTGTATTTCTTATACACATTTAAATACCTGCAGAAGAATAAAAACCAAAAATAGTTATAACTATTGGCTAATGTATTAGTAGCAATAACAGAACCTGAGCTAATCAAACTAATTTACTTCTGTGGGCCAACGGTATTCTTTTTGAAGATTTCCAAGGTTTTGTTGACAATGTCACAAACCAGAGGCTCATCTAATTTCACTGCTCGCAGGCAAAGACTCTCTCCTTGAATCTCTGGGAACAGGTCACATTCAACCTATCATGCAGAAAAAACAGACTTGGCATAAACACTTAGCATTCGTTAATTACATTATGCATACACACGTATAAACTAATAAAGGAATAACAATTGAAAAAAGAAAACTGCACAAAAACTATGGAAAATATGTAATAAGCAAAAATCATAAGCAGTCTAGTTTTGTCTCCCATGCTCATTCATAATGCAGTCGACAATCATTTAATGAAAAAATACATAAGGCGGAGAAATGGATCACCAGTGCTAGTGATGAATAACAACGGTGTGAAATAAAACAAATTAATATTTCACAGCATGTTGGTGCTGTAGATGGTGGTCTTATTATACACAAGAACAAAGCTGATTACATTGTAAGATATGCACCGATCACAGACAAACTAGACATTGTCAATATTTCACTATCCCAATCTACGTTCTTATTCCAGAGTGCTATTTTAGCAGGAAAAGCCAATTTTACATACCCGGGAAAGTCCTTCAGTACTGTTCACAATTTCCACGAAGCACCGATTAATCAGACCCCAACACTCTCTCATGCTGGGTTCAAAAACTATAGCTGGTTCTTTCACTTTCAGTTTGACAATCATGATTTGTGGCTTGAAAAAGTCAATTTCCTTGTACTCTTCTCCAAAATCATTCCCATCCTGTTGAAATATATACTATGAATCGCATAAAAAAATTAGGTATTCTTCATCCAAATCTGACACCTCATATGATGTGCCCATTGGTATCTGAACTGTCAGAAAATTACAGTACGAAACATGCATTTGAAAAAAAATTAATTGGACAGAACATATCCAAAACCAATAGGGTCAACATTAAGGCTGAGCATGACTTTCAGTTCGACAGATTATGCTTAGAAGGATCTATACAATAGTAAAATAAGTCACCTCTAAAACCAAGCTACTTAAAAAAAAATGCCTAATCCAGGGGGCTATAACAAGGATATTAAATATACTCAATAAGTCTATGACTTTTGTCATTAGTGGGGGGGCTACTGTATGAGAAATGTTTGTTATAATATACATGGAGGTATCGATTTATGATATAATAGCTTATTTTAGAATATATTATTATTATTAAGTCATTTAGCAGATGCATTTATCCAAAGCTAAGTTACAGAGACTAGAGGGTCGACTGTGCATCAGGACTGCTGCTGCAGAGTCATTTACAATAGGGCCTCAGTTTAACATCTCACCCGAAGGACGGAGTACAAGGAGGTTAAGTGACTTGCTCAGGGTCACACACAGTGAGTCAGTGACTGAGCTGGGATTGAACCCAGAACCTCCTAAGAGCAAGCTCCTTTCTTTAACCACTGGACCACCAAGCCTCAATACTAATAAAAAAAGAGTGTAAAGAACAATTTATATATACTGTATTTTTGTCACTAAAGATTGCCTCTTGTTTTCTCAGTACCTCGTGCACTGCGAAAAATGAGAGCAGGTCCTGTAAGGAGTTGATAACCATTCCTCGCAGCTGCAGAGACATTAGGGCTGCTGCACATGCAAAGAACTCCTGAATCAGGTTAACAGAGCCGTGGTCGCTCTGTGGGACCAAGTGCAGCCATTGTACTTTGTGGGTGATAAACAGTGACGCGCACGCTGGAATCCATCTGGAGAGTGCAAAACAGAGGGGTGTTACACTGTGGCCCTGCACAACTCCAATAGTTTTGTGCTGCAGTATTATAGATTTCAGGAACATTTCTACAGCTTAGAGTGAATGACACAGCATAAGAAACAAGCAGGAATGCTGGCATATAGAATTAAATTACAATTGTTTTGACTATAAGTCTTTCTCATTGTCTTGCGTTTCTTTTTAGTATTTTTAAATTGTAAACAAACACTAAGGAGGCTCCCATTTTGATGATTTAAAAGCTGCCAATACTTAAATCCACCAAAATGTAGATGAATAAAATACACCCAAGTGTCTATTTTAAACCAGACTGTATATATGTGTTTGGTTTATGATGCATATTGTACCATGGAGAAACAGGGATCACCCATGGAACATATTTAGTTACAATACAAATATCTCTGTGCCAAGGGAAAAAAATTAAACCAGAACAGAATTGGATTGATGGGCTGCTTCTGCTTTTTTTTAATGTGGCAATACAAAAAGCATAAATGAACACCCTCAGCAAGGATTCCACAGCAAATTAGCGGATTTACCCAAAGCAAATAAGATTAATCTGAGTTACTTACTTGGTTTGTAGAGTGGTGCGTGCTGCCAGGCACTGTTTGTGAATCAGGTCTTCAAACTCTACAGGCAGCAGTGGCAGACTTGCGGAAAACAGTGCTTCCAGCGTAACAAATCTCAGCGTGGCAAACCTGCAGAGAAACATGTGGCAGATCCTTAAATCAATAATGCCCATTAAACTAGATGACGAATCACACCTTGTCATGGTTTGGCACAGTCATTGATTGATAGCCTTGTTAATAATTAAAATTCTATTCTGAATACATATTCTGCGCTTGGTGTTGCTTCTCAAATTGTGTCTAGTTTTGTGTTTAAGCTTAACTTAACACAACCTTGGCACAGTCAGCTCTTTATACAATTACTTAGGCTACATCAATAACCCTATGCAAGTGCATCCAGCATTAGTGAGCAAATGTAATTGAAAGACTTCACACTTCTCAATAATGAGGACACTGTGTTACGTGCTCAGCAGTATAAACAGACTCACCCCATGTTGTTAAAGTATGGCCAGAACATAAATTCAATACATGATGTCCGATAGCTACAAAATCTTCACATGCCCCTAAACATAACAACAGTTCAGATTAGCTCATTATGAGGAAAAAATGGAAGTCTATCTTACTCTTTACACCAGAGCTGCTGCAGCTCAAGCATCATGGGATTCACATTAAAAAGATGAGTTTCGTTCCAGTTCTTGGCGTCTCTGTAACTGCTGCTCCAAGGAACAGGGGCTCGAATTATTCTTTGAGGAAATGAACGAGGGATGCTTGCAATGAAAAGCCTTGTTCTTTCTGAAGGATCTTTTAAAATGTAATCAACTGAAAAAAAAAATGGTGCTGTTAGGTAATTTAGAAAGATAAAAAATGAGGCCTTAACCACAATTTCTGCAGTTAAGCCTATTTCTCAAAAGCCGTATGTAAGAGAAGGTGTATCTTATCATAGAGTACTGGTGGTTTTGGGCGCAGAGTGTTTAGGATGGAAGATCATATGAAAAAAGGTTCCTGCTCCATTCCACTAAATTTTCCCTTACTAAACAGTTAGAAATTCAAGCAGAACCATTAGCTGGTCCACAACATTACCAGAAACGGGAACACAATGGACAACATGATAATGAAAAACAACATGTGATTCACTCTGACACTAAAGGGAAGTGCCCATAACAAGCTGCTTCTTGGGCATTGTGTCCACATTCTGTGTATTTGCTTCTGTCACCCAGGTCGACCCTGCTTCTTCAAAAGCAGTGTGAAATCACATAGCTGACCTGGGTAAAGCGTGCCAGTGTGAAAGGTGCGGAAGATATCTCTAGGGGCTAGCTTGGTGTGAAATAAATATCTTTCCCAATGACTTTTTTCTATGCATATCTAAAATATATTAGCTTTTAGTAAAATGAGCAACAGATTACAAACAGATAATGAAACATTTGAAACTCTAAACCACTTTGTCTCTACATGTCACTATATTTAGGTACTAGTAGCAGATATCAATACATAATAAAAATGTACTAGTAAGGGTCAAGGGCCTACAGCTCTTCTTACATTGGCCTTACTGTATTTGCATTACAGAGTGTTTATTCTGCAACAAATTGTTACAAGTAGACCGAACAAAACGGTTTCAGACATACAGCAAATCCATACATTCAAATAGCTCACTTACCTTGACAGGTTGTGTTAGCTTATGAAAGACTAAGTAGTGTGGTTCTGAAAAATACAGTGTTACACGTCCCCACGTGTTGCTGCAGCTGTTTAAATAACATACCTGTCATTTTTCTTTTCATTGTTAACATCCTGACAACTTCAAAGATCTTTTCAAAGTGGTTGCTCTAATGCACAGAGGTTTGAGATCTGTCATCTAAGTCACTGCAGGAAGAGTGATTGAAAAAATAAATAAATAAATAAAAACATAACAACAAGTGCTCAGGCTTTTCTGTTCCGTACCACATCATGGATCGTTATTGCTGTGTTACCTGTTTGACAATGTGGGTATTAATCTTTATGCTATCAGTGCACTACAGCGTCCATTTTGAAAAGATCTTTGAAGTTGTCAGGATGTTAACAATGAATAGAAAAATGACAGGTATGTTATTTAAACAGCTGCAGCAACACGTGGGGACGTGTAACGTTGTAGTTTTCAGAAGCCAACTACTTACTCTTTACTGAAAGGTCTGAAGCACTGAGAACTAAAACAAATGCAATACACAGTTCTGCACAAAACCAAATATAACAAGTTGTACATTTGTCCAGTGTAAAAGGTGTCCCTTGTCTAGTAAAATCAAAAAAACAACAGCTTGACCTGATGTCTTACCAATGCTTTTCCTCAGACTGAAATCATAGTCGTTATGAATCTCTTCAGTTAATTTTTCTTGCAGTTTTTCCAGTTCAGGGTTGTTCTTGAGATGATGGGGCAAAAGCTGCAGAACATTTTTCATCTGCTGTTGGTCTTGTGCTGCAAGCATGTGGCTGTAGACTCCAGTGTTCAAATAGTGGAGATACCTCTGCGAGCATAAGGCAGCAGAAATTTTAGATGTAAATAACATGAGTTTTACCTTCAATGAGAAGGTAAAACTGGTAGACAAGCATCTGGATTAAACATTATGTCAAAATGTATGTTTACTTCACTTCTAATAATTGTTCTATTGGCAACAAAATAAACATTTGCAATACAAATGAGTGGATGAAAACAAGGATGAATGTAAAGCATGAAGTGTGTTTTTTTAACTTAAGTAGACACTTGAACATTCATATCCTAAATGGAAATGTGCTCATCTTGGGATCCTATTTATGATTAAGGGCACCCATATAGTTTCCTATAACCTTAATTACATTTGTAATAGAACACAATATTGCAGCTTGTAACAAGATAAGTGAGTTTCATGGCTTGGGAAAGGATTCAATGCCACAACTACATGCATATGCATGTTGTTCCCCACGCGCTTTATATATATAATTGTATGCTGTTTTTGGCATTACAAATATTGCCATATTGCAACAGGCTCCCTGCTTTTGAATCACATGATTTACTACAGCACAGCAACATTAATGTGTTGTAGGTGTGGAGCAACATTCTACAAACTGTCAGATTCATTTTAGTGGGTGTCCTAAATTCTACACTGAAGTTACCTTGACTAGTATGTTTATATTTACTTATATATGGATATAAAATGTGTTATTCTTTATTATATCATGTCATGTAATACAGACAGACACACTTTTCCGCGTTAGATAATACAAGTCAGGAGTTTTCAGAATCTTTCCAAAACAGAAACAGCCTAATAATCATTATCAAAAGTACTTTTCAAAGTCTCCACATCCGTGGATTCTTTGAACCTATAGTAATTTGTTGCAATGCTTCTACAGCAAATTCGTTGACTTTGAAATTCAATAGCGGGGATAGTGCTCAACGAGATTAGCCTGTGCTGAGGGCCTGTGGGAAGCTGCATGTATACTCAAAGGTGGTGTTGTCATTTTTATAAGCCTTGTACATCACAGGGATAGGTTATTTTTAGTTAGATTAGTCTGTTAGCATAAGGTAGTAAAACACAGCTGCTTTGCTATTGAACATTTTCTTCTGTGTACAGTTCATCTGATGCTAATCTCAAATAATACCTTGTATGAATCCAAGTAAGATGTTACACAACTTTGATAAAGAGGATTATATTGCACATGGCATACAGTAGGTCTAATCAATTCAACTGTTGACCAATCATTCTACCAGTTCACCAGGTCAAGTGTTCAACTCAGTGTTCTAAATAATTCAACACAAACAGCATAGCTTTGAAATAAAATACATTAGAACATATGTTCCACTAACTAGTAACTGACTAATTGTTGGGGGTTACAAATATGAGAGGATAAATGACTTACAGAAATCAATTTTATCAGTGTTAGTAATAATTTGATAAGTTTGACTGATAATGGGTCACATAAATTACAGTACTGTGTATGATGAATATAAGTTGTTTTTTTTTACACTCCTGTTCTATATAGGTGTCCAGCATATCAGTTTATTACATTTACCTTTAAGGTATAAAAGGGTTCTAATGCGATTAGAAATTAAATATAACGTGACTAATTTTGAAAAAAAAAAGAGTGCAACTGAAAGCTTGCCTCCAAATCTCTTTCAGAAGGCACTCCCATGTTCTTTAAAATCTCCTCTTCCTGATTCACCATACTGTTTAACTGTTCAATAGGTGTCATGGGACGGCTTCCTGCATGAACTGACGCACTGTTACCCAGGTCAAGTCCACTGGAGTGAGACTGCAAGGAAAGAGTCATCTGAGTTGACTCTCTGCAAAAGTAGGAAAATAATTGCTTATGAGAATTAACACTTAATATGGTACTGGCATTACTATATTAAAATAATGAAGTATGATCAAATCAATCTGACATTTTAATACCAGCTGTAATGCCACATTTTCGGTTTAAAGCTTTAGAATTTAGGAACCGAGGTATTGGATTCTGACATGCATACTGGCTACAGTGTGTCAAGAATTATCGATTTGTTATGTGACTTGAAAAAAAATTATCTTCACAGGAATGCAATTCTGATTGAATTACCTTTCAGCCAAAGATTTGCTTTTTGATGCAAGCTTCAGTTTCTTGTGAACTGGGGGAGATGTTTTTGAAGCTAGAATTACAAAGCTCAGGAGCAAAATACCAACACACATATATGAATATATTGTTTTGCATGAATAGCCTTTGCACCTCTTACATTTCAAAGTTTATGAGGAAGTGGGTTAATTCATAAGCCTTTCATGCCATGCACCAAATCCAAATAAGGTCACTAGAGAAAATATTTTGTTGGTCTCAGTGGAAATTGGTCAGCAACCACCACCAAACTTGTCTCTGCACTAAATGGCAGGGGGTGTTAAAGTGAGGATGAAGGTGTGCTTGCAGATCTAAGAGGAATCTTTAACTTTTAACACAATGTTACTAATCATTCAATCAAGGTAGATTATGGAATGATGGACAGTGGGAAACTGCAATTATGATCATTCTATTGCTTACTGTCTGCCAAGAGGTGTTATCTCTTATCATACGCATACGGTATTCCACGGACAGATGAGACTGATACATTGCACTGCAGACCTGACGTACTGCACATAATGCACGCCCTGTCAGAAACTTTAAAAGTTTTTACTGATAGTTTCAGTTCCATTTCTTCTTATTGCTTCTAAGAACTCCGAAATTTCTGACTGACTCATAAATAAAAGATTTTTTTTTTACATAATCAGAACTTTAATCAGAATTTTTACTGCAATGTGTCACTGAATATAAAAAAGCCAACATAGATGTCATGCTATCATCTGGCATTAATTTTCATTCAGTGTGAAAGTGGAGCCAGGCACAATGTGTTGACACTACTTGATAATACCCCCTTGAGATTTTCAGTGCAATGGGAAGTGGGGTCTGTGGCAATCACTCAGAAAAGAAGTGCAATTGAATTCTACAGTGATATCAACATGTAACGGTGTTCCATTTAAAAACTGATAAAGTCTAAAGGCAAAACTAGATTGGAAAAAACCCTTCTAAAAGGTTTTCTGTTTGGAACACTGGACAGCTGTCAGAGATAAGTGAGAAGTGTGGTGGGTGGGAAGAATGGAAATTGGGATGCAATATATAGGCACAAAAAGATGGACACTGTAGCCTTTGCCATGAATATCAGGAAGCCTCCACATTAGAGAAGTATTACATTGCTGGTTACAAACTAAAAATGAGCAACCTCAAAGCATTTTCTATATGTATGCAACTTGTACTCTGATCCTTCGTAGACATCAAGCCGACAGCTGAATGAAAAGGATACGAGAAAGAGGCCTCAGTCTTGGAGAGACCAGAGTTGTACTGGCCCTGGCATAAGGAAATTTCCTTTGCAGGTCCTTTATTTTCAGGTTGCTTGCACTCAGGGTGTAGTTGTTCCCAATAGATTCACTTGGACTCCTGTGGTGTCTCTGCTCTTTAAAAGGAACAGCCAAGGTCCATGAGGTGCTTTGCAGAATGGGAGGGAGGTGGCTGTTCCGAAGAACAATCTGAAACAGATACAAAGTAAATATGGTTTTACGGTCTATAACTGTATACTTTATTATTATTTATGCATACTAGAAAAGTAAGTTCTTCAATGTGCTGTTGTATTATACCAGTAACGTAAATTTGTGTGTGTGTGTGTGTGTGTGTGTGTGTGTGTGTGTGTGTGTGTGTGTGTATATATATATATATATATATATATATATATATATATATATATATATATATATATATATATATATATATATATATATAATTTATACCTTTACACCATTACCAGATTTCAAAAACAAACAGAGTGGCTTTAAAATAAAACTCATATCACATTTAACACAAACACTAAAGGTGTTTGTGCGCCTCTCGATTTTTCTGAATTCATTTTGTTAATTATCACCATTGAACATTGCATTGATTTTCAGGCAGCTCAGCTACCACAGGCTTCTTGCATACTGCACTGTGTGCTGCCATGCTACAGTGCATATTATAAATGGACTCTATCATAGACCTAAAATAGCAGATGAAAGGAAGTATCAAATTAACATTTTCAGAGGAAGCATTTGTTGAGTAGCACCACTTAATTTTTATTAAGGTCCACACATGAGAAGCATACATCACTAAACAGTGGACATGTTTGCTGCAAGACGAGTGACTGCCTTGTGTGTGAGCATTCTTATCACTGCTGTAAATATCTCTGTAGTCCCTTCAGTGATCTATGCAACCTGTTCCTGGTTCATCAGAGGTGGTCACAGACAGAATCAAACATAATTGTGCTTTTTTTTTTTTTTTTTTTTTTTTTAACTCTCTGCATTTGTTGTTTAGCATTATTGGACAATCGAAACATCCTTACATTTTTCAATACTGGCTATTCATTTCTGTATAATGAACAATGGTAGCAATAATGTGTTTGCTTTGCCAACTAGATCACTGAAGACAAACAAGTAAAAAAGCAAGTATATCAACTACAGGTACCATGAAAAAAAAGGTCACCATGACTCCATTTACAGTAGTACAATAAATATCCATGGATACAACTGAAGTAATGACTATTACTGTTTTGTTTTTGGTTTTTTTTGGGGGGGGGGGTGTTTTTGTTTTTTTTTAAATATCATTTATATAGCAAAAATAGTAATTAAGTCTTGGAACTAATATTAAACATGCAAACAGGAAACGCATCAGGCAGCTTGCCTGATAAAGTTCAGATGGCTCCTCTGATAATGCAGCTGGTAGAGGAGGCAACACTGGCAATCGTGTTGTGTGACTCATGTTGAAGATGGAGTCGTTCTGCATCGGAAATAAAATAAAAATATATGAGTTTGTATTTAAAACCACTGACTTCATAAAATACTGTATATCCATATGCTGTTTCAACTTTAGTTAACCAACATATATTCAGTTGCACATATAATTATCCAGCCCCTAAGCCCAGCACTTAAACATTGACAGAAAGGCAAATACAACTGGTTGCAAATGGACTGGTTAACAGGTAAGATCAGGTAATACAATTTGAAATTAGTGGCCTTTGTAAACTCAACTGGCTTTATCCTCCTTCTGTTCAACTAAACAGTAGGATCCATAGTCACAGGACTTCAACTAATGTATGATTTATATGAATTGTTATGTAAGTACTCTCAATTTAGCCTGGAATGACACTCAGCTGCCTAGTGAGAAATGCCCATGCATTAGGCTAATACTGTATTTTCTTCCAATAAAAAAACTCAATAAAAGATAAAGGTTGTCTTATCTTATGTCGGCGTTCCATTTTCTTCTGTGTATTTATGAACAACGTATTGCATTTATTTGCTGTTTTACATTATATATATATATATATATATATATATATATATATATATATATATATATATATATATATATATATATATATATATAATAGACATTGTAATTGTAGAAAATAACGTTTGTCTTCTCTCCAAAGTAACCCAGGTTTCTGTTTTGAAGGCAATCTAAAAAGAAAGATGACAGACTTCCACAGCCCCTGTCATCACAAAGGAAAGTTTACCTGCTGGTGATGTCTTGCTTGTTACCGAGATCTGTTTTTGTATTCAATTGCTTTACAAATAAAATGACATCAAGTAGATAATCGATTTTGCCACAAAAAAAAAAAAACACAATTTAACTTGTGCGACACTTAAAAACAGTGTACTCTAAAAGTTTGTGCTGCGCTCTTCAAGCTTTTGAACAATTTTCCAAACCTGTTATTTCGTGATAATTTTGGTTTTGCAACAATCTCCGATAGTGCATCAATGCATCCCTTTAACTTTAAGTTAGCTGGAAAGTTACGTTAGCTATTATGTCGCATTTTTTTTCTTACTCATTTCTATATAAAATGTTCTTGTAATCGTGGTTGTTTGCTAAAAACAACTGCACAATTGTTTCCTTTTCTTTGCAAGTTTAATTTCGAAGTCTTCGATTCCCTTTGTATCGGCATTTCATTTCGCTCAGATGGTGGACGACAGTATAAACATCCGGGACTGCCGTTGCTCTTGGTTACCGCGTGCTTTGTTGCTACGAAACAGATTCCACTTACCGGAATGACAATGGTATTTTATTCAAAGCAACTTAAGCCTCAGGCGATTTATTATCTAGTACTTATTCTCCGTGAGCGATCAGGTGAGAGATAAGGCTTCAGCTAGCCGAGCACGCACGTCATTAAATTACACTTCCAATTGTACTTGCAGGTTCGTTTAAAAGAAAACTAAAGAATAAGGCATGTTAACTTGCCTACTCTTTGCTTATACAAACTTTCCAAATAATTTAAGGTCTGTGTTTATAGTTCTGTGGTTGACATCATAACCTGCCTGTGTGTTTCTTTGAAGAATGCAATATTTTTCCTAGTGTCATTCATGGTTGCTTTGAATTAGGGATAAGTGTATTTAGAAATTTATATTATAATATTATGCATGCTTATTTGATGGACTGCATTTAAGTTTTGACAGTATTTTAACCAGTGTGATTTTTTATACTGAGAAGCGTGAAGGAGCTGATCGTTGCTTGTGAGTAGAGCCTTATTTTGGAGGTGGTCCTTGGGCAAAGGTCAGTGAAGTACTGTGACCTGTTTATTGTACTGACCATGATATTTACAGTGGGGCAGTGAATTAAAAAGCATGGCTAACTGCGATTGCGTTTGGCCCAGATAGGATCATATGATCATATTGTATTTAAGCTGTTTTAGTCTGCCCAGCGGCACCCACAAAATGGTGGGAAATCTAAGACAGTACTGCCTCGGGAATTACTTTTAATAATTCAAGGAACTGCCCAAATCCAGAATCAATTCCTTACAACACATGCTGTAACTACCTGCATCTGATCTAAAAGAGTTTGGGGTAAAAAAAAAAAAAAAAAAAAAAAAAACCGAGGCATGTATTTGAATTAAATTGAACAGACATATATGTTTACTCAAGACCACTTCTAAAAGCAATAGCTATTGACGTATTCATTCAAGTGTGAAAAGATCAATACATTCTGCCAAGTTTTATGTTTCCCAAAATTGCAATTGCTAGATTTTCTTTCCAACAGTCATGAAAGCAAAGATGCCTGACATTTGATCATCAACTAATGGCTTTTAAAAAGCTTTTTATCTTGGAATAATAATCATACACAAAACCACAGGTGGCACATGGATTGCCTCTGCTAAAGGGGTGGAATACGTAGTGTTCAATAAAATTGGACAACATCAAAACCAACATATATAATGATATAATGCTCCAGATCTGGGTTTTAGCTTGATTGTATATCGTATTATATTAACATTCAGGTATATACTCTAGTCTTACTTTTAGAATGTCTTGTTTTTATTTTGTCTGTTTGACAAAATACGGAAATATTTTTTAATTAGAATGCATGTCACATGCATAGTTGTACAAACCCTCAAATACTTACATATCTTGTATCTGCTGTTTTAAAAATGTTGTTACATGTTCAGTTACGATACCGAAGCTGGGGCGAGTAAATCTATTACCAGGACAAAGGGGTTAAAATCGTGGCTCCACGGTCCCGTGTCTGGGAATATGCTTAGATACACTGGCAGCCCCCATAGAAATAGACACAGACACGGAAATCGAGATTAAACAGCAAAATATATCGCCCAGTTTCAACAGAAACGCAAGCGGGGAAAAAAAAAAAAAAAAAAAAAAAAAAAAAAAAAAAAACATTATGCAAAGGGTAAGTAAGGAAACCGGGCTCTTCGCCGTTTTCATTTTTATCTTCTATAGTTGAAACCATATTGAAGATCCGTGGCTTAATGATTAAAGAAACCTGGGATCACCAGTAAGTAGGATAGTATTGTATTGTATTTTATTCTTGCTGCCGGTAGGACTGTCTGCTTGTTGCAAGGTGAAGATTAGGCCCTTTGTTGTCATCACGGTTCTGAGGTTCGACAATATAACAAGGCCTTCTGTTTTTGTTTTTGTTTTAAAATTAAAAAAAAATAAATGTTCTTTTTTTTCCAACAGCTTCTTACGTTGAAACCCTGTGCTGCAATCAAAACCTAGTATTAGTATTTGTTTTACGTAATTAACTTTGCTCTCGAAGTTGCAAGTTACCTGTAAATTACAGTTTTTCATCTCAATTTTCTATTGCATTTGCCATATTAGTTCCCACCTTGTGATGGAGCAACGGATTACCTTATTGATAATAATAATAATGTCAAAGTGAAATTTGATGTTCAGGTTAATGTTCTTGTTCTGTTTATTGTACATGTGTTTCTATATATGTTTCTTTCCAAAACTAATATATTGTGTTACTAAATGGTTTGCATAATAATCACAATAATATAGTATTCTTATTGGTTTTCCCTTTTATCCTGTTTCGGTAATCCTGGGTGCAGAAGAGATTTTTAACGGATGGATGTTTGTTTCCTCACTCATAGTTGACTCATTTTCAAACAGTGTTGGAAAGTGGAGGAATTTCGTTCCCCAAGGACATGCAGGAGTTACAGAGCCTGCTAAATGCAATAATGTACACCCTGAACAGCAAGTCAAAGGTACCTCTGATTAAATAGCTTTGCCATAATTCTGATTTAACCCCATGTAGTTTCATTCATTGTACCCTGCTGCTCACTAGGCATGATTGTGTAATATTGTGTTAACTGTTGATTAAAGAGTGATTCTCTGCACATTGCCACTCTTGAATGTAGTGTAGATACAGATTATGAAGCTAGACAGTATTTCATTCATTGCTGGAATTTCTAAATGGTTTCTGAAATACCATCACCAAGAAACCTTATTATGTAGAGAAAGGTGGCAAAAGGTCAGGCAGCAAGCAATATAAAGGCAATTGTGCAAAGCCGCATGCAATTATCTGTTTGTGCTGTGTTGTTCGGCCTGAGGTGGGTTTTCAATAGATTTTGAACTGTTTTGTGCTGCCTGTTATTTTGCACAGCACCAGAATGCAAGCTAAAACTACTATCCAGTGTTAGCAATAATAAGACACACACAAAAATTATAATTCTGAGAACATTTTAATCCCAGTGTGCAGTGAAGAGGAAAATTATTGAATTCTGACAGTGTATATTTAACTGAATACAAAATGCCTTTGTCTATAACAGACAGTGATTACATCAGCTAAGGGTAACAGTTAACCCTCAAGCTTCTGAACAGCATTACACCCACTCCTAGGCCATCACCTCTGATAACACTGGCTATACTCTATCTTCTTGTCCTACTGAACTTTCTGGTAGCACAGCTGTAAAAAGCACCAGACACACCCTAACTTCAAGCTTGTAACAAACCCTGTATAAATATCCACTGTAACCCCACTTACCCTAAAATTCTTCCCTTGCATGCATTGATTAAAATATCTGGAGTTGGTAACCAACCTGAATCCTGAGTCTCTTTGGATAGTGGAGAATATATCCTCTACAGCAGTTTAACTTGGAAGTTTCTTTTAAGAGATCCTTCATGCAATTTAGTTCATTCTTACTGCTGTGTAGAATTCTTACCAGTCTTACAAAAATGCTGCAAACTGGTAACATATATCAATATTGGCAAATTTGGCAGTGCATGCTGTATTACTGGAAAGATGTTACAGTGGCACTTCAAACAATAACAGTACATTGTTCGTTTCACTTATAATTTACAAAAGCAAGCAGGTTACACAGAATTAGGGATAAGCAACAAGAAAAGTGTAAATTAATGCAGTCAAAATGTCTCCCTCAGTAAATGCAGTATTGCTATTTTTGTCTGTAAATGCAGCAGGTACTTTAGCACTACCCTTTCTTGCTTTTTAATTGCTGGCATATCCAGTTCATTGGCATTTTACTTATTTCCTTTCCTTATAGGACCAGCACACCATACTACTGTCACAGTTATGAACTGCTGAATGTCTATAAGCCATTGTTATTAATATTATCAGTAATATTAACCTCATGGTTGTTCCTTAAATGTAATTGCCAATTAAGGCTTCTGCTAATTGCCTTTGGTAATCATAACCTATTTCCATTTGTCAGCTTGCAGATATCAGGAGTACCCCAGTGGGACAGTACCTTGATGGCCACCCCTTTTTTGCCCTGGCCCTGCTGTTGTTTGGTGCCATGGCAACAGTACCTGTTGGCCTCTTCCTGACCTTCGCTATTGTCTCGTTTGTTGGGCTTGTCTTCCTGCAAGGTAATTGTACCATTACCCACCAGTAGAGGGCAGTCGTGACTATTAACATAGTTTTGATTGTTCAACAATATGTTTAACTTTAATTAGGTTACTGGTCAAACTAATCAATAACATTGAATGGGCACGAATGCAATTCAAGCCCATTAAGTCAAGGAGCATCTCTATAATTAAAGGTGAAGTAACAGATAAGAGGTTCTACATTAACGGTGAGGCAATACCAGCAGTGTCTGAGAAGCCTGTGAAAAGTCTTGGGAGATGGTACGATGAGGCCCTAAAAGACACGGTTCCTGTGGGAGAAATGAGACAACAAGCAGTGCAAGGGTTGAAGAGCATAGACAGCAGCGCTTTACCAGGCAAACTTAAGCTCTGGTGCTTTCAGTTTGGCCTACTGCCAAGACTGATGTGGCCATTCACTGTGTATGAGGTTTCCATGACAACAGTAGAGAAGCTGGAAGTGTTAATCAGTTCATACTATTATTATTCTTATTTTATTTCTTAGGAGATGCCCTTACCCAGGGCGACTTACAGTTGTATACAAAAAAATACATATTAAGAATTACAGTACAATTAAGAGCAAGATACAAAATATCAGGCCAGTTCAAGAGCAGATAAGTGTTGATAGTTACATCAGGGTTAGATAAGAGTACGAGTGAAATGCAAAATACTACAGATTGGGTTAAGTGCAGGATTAAATACAATAAAATAAGGAGCAGATAAGTGCAAACGTCAGGCAATGGTTATGACTGTATGGTAAAGGGATACTGCAGCTGCCACTCTCAGCCCTAACCAAAGAGTTTAAGTGCCCCAAGGTTTGATTGAAAATTACATTGGTAGAGTCACACAATGAATATGTGAGGGATGTAGCACCTGTGTTGAAAACTGGAAGACAGTGGGTGGCAAAGGACGCTGTGGGATATTCAGTGGCTTCCCTTCATATCAGTGATATGATGGGGCAAGTACAGCATGGAAGAGGAGGCCTTTTCTTAGTTCAGCTCCTCCTACATGGCACAAAGCAGCCCCAGTTCAATGGAGGTAGTCAACGAGGTGCAAAAGCAGGAAGAGAGGATGAGGTTTGTAAAAGCAGTTTCCCAGGCCAAGCAGGGAGAATGGATGAGATGGGAGAGTGTGCAGCAACACAAGATCGGCTGGTGAGATCTATGGACAGTGGAACAGAGCAGGATCAGTTTCCTCATCAGGTCAACATATGATGTTCTCCCATCGCCACAGCTATATAACCTTAAGCTATGGGTAGGAAAGGATCCGTGGTGTTCTTTGTGTTCATCGGCAGCTACATTAAAACACATTTTGACAGGATGTAAGGTGGATCTTGGCCAAGGACGCTTTAATTGGCGTCATGACCAGGTGTTGCAATGTTTGGCTTTAGCTAATAAGACAAGCACAGCATGACCAACACGTTGCCACCAATGCCATTAATATATGACACATGAAGAACCAAATTCCTCCATCTAGGAGAGCAACCTCCAAGAAAAGGTATTAAAACCAAAACTCTTCTAGGACAATTGGAAACTGCTAGAGACTAGAAAATGCTGGCAGATGTTGGACAATGGCTTATTTTCCCACCTGAGATTGCCACCACTAACCTTCAACCTGATATTGTCTTGTGGTCTGGATCAGCACGTCTTGTTCACCTGATAGACTTAACAGTACCATGGGAGGATGCTGTGGATGAGGCGTATGAAATGAAGAAACTTTGGTACGCTCGACTAGCTGCTGAAGCGGAACAGCGAGGATGGAGAGTCCAGGTTTACGCAGTGGAGGTGGGTTGTCAAGGATTTGTGGCACACTCCACAAACCAGTTTCTCAGAGACATCGGATTCAGTGGTCAAGAGTTGTGACGCATAGTGATGAACTTATCTGAAGCAGCAGAGGAACAGCAACTGGCTCTGGTTGAGACAAAAAGATTCTGGTTGGGGACTGCAGGCACAGTAGGAAAAAAAACCTTGATGTAAAGGAAGGTAAGTAAGCTGGGCTTAGCTGAGTGGGGGACCGAGGGGGGTGTGTGATGCTGGGACGCCAGAATCACTGTCAAGCCGCCTTAAGGTGTTGTTGTGGGCTAGTCGACGAAACACCAAGGATGGAAGGTGCCCACTTGAAGACCCCAGAGAAGTACCCTACTCAGCTCAGTCCAGACGGTTGTCATGCTGATGCGCTAAGGAGACCACACTGATTGATCCCTGGAGCCAGCACTGCAGCCGTTGTGTGTGCTGATATGCCAAGGAGGCAAAATAGGCTGATCCAAGGAGCCATCATTACACTTCAGCCATCAACACCAGGCAGAAGGATATCTACATCACCAGATGGAAGTAAACACAGATGGATCACATTAGTTTACAGTAAAAGAAGCATGTCTTAATTGGTGCTTATCTTGGTGAGAGCTGAGTCTAATATCAGCATTAAGTTTTAACACCTACTCTCATGTAATGGAAATCATTTATTAAAAATACTTGTATGGAGATAATCTTCAAGATTAAACAGAGGATATTGTGTGTTGGAATTACAGTCATCCAGGGTACCATAAGAGTAATACTGGAAGAAAAATTTCAGATTGGTCTGCAAATTATTCCTTGATAAATACTTGTTTGTGAGATTCATTGAGGACCTCCGGGACAGTCAGTTTGATTGAAGAAAGGGTGATTAGTTGGTGTTAAATCTGCTGTTAAACCATGGACTGGTATGGACGTAGGTAGTTACGGTTTACCCTCTTCGTGGATTTAATTTGTGATAGGCGGGGAGGCAGTTTTCCTCTGTGGGTAGGTTTGGGACTAATGGGATTTCACACATCAGCATCTTTAATTCTGGTAAGACTGCTGCAAACACAATACAGTAACAGTTTTGGTTCAGCCTCAGGCAGCTGGGCATTTGGAACACTTGGCTTCATGCTCTGTATTAAAAGGACACATTCCTGTTGTTAAAGCTTCAATAATAAACTCTGCTGATGCAACCTATTATGGGCTTGTCAGATGCTGCCCTTCAGCTAATTGTATGGGCATAAAACTGCAAAAGGAGGACACTATGATAAAATAATGTTTTCAATAACATGTACTGTGCCTTATACTCACGAGTCAAAGGCCCTTTCCCATTAAGCAAACTGCACTTTAAAGACACAAAACTTTCTAGATCTAGATTTGCCTGCCATTAACATACATTTTCTTAGTCTGTATTTGTGTGGACCAAAATGAAAGTTTTGTTGGAAATGCTTTCAGTGGGTTGTTTCCTCACAGACATTGCTGTGTCGACAGGTTTCCTGCTGTCGCTCAGTGGAATAGCCCTGCTGTGTGTGCTCTGTGGTCTCGCCATCATTGCCTTCGCTGTGTCTGCCATCCTCCGTGTCTTCTACATCACAGCCTCCAACATGCTTGACTATTACTACAGCCGCCGGTAAGAATTTGCAAGGAGAACAGTTAGTTCAAATGACCTTTTCAGTAGTTTTGAAGCAGCTGTATTTTCCTTTATACACGTTACACACTGGAGTAAAACATTTTTAATAATCAGGGGACATGGTGGGGTATTGTAGTCTTATGGATTTACCAGTGTACTGATTCTTTATGGTATGAGTCTTTGGCACTAAGCCAAATTTGTCCGAATTGGAGAATATTGTAGGGAACATCAAGGCACTGTGGCCTGACATCAAGGCAGAGGAATTAAACTGCTTATGCACATTAGCTGAAGTTGTAGTGCACAGCGTGAACCTTGATCTCCTGGCACCGTGTTAACATGATTAATTGTTTACTGTGTTGATGTAGATAGCTTTGCATTTAATAGGAAACCACATAAATTACTCTGCATATTTTTTTTTGTATTTGTCTTGATACACTTACCAAACCAACCAAGTCTGTCCAGCGCATCGTCCCCGAGCATTGTTACTTAACAAATAACAAGAAAGTCATTAAAAGGCCTCCAAGATATCAGGTAATCTAAGGCAATGGCAAGCTTGCAGTATGATATATTAATAATAAGAAAATGGTTTATTCATTAACCTTCAGATCTAGCGATTGTTCTTGCAGACCGGGGATTTAGATAATTAGCCATTTTTATGACATCTGGGTACATTGTTAGAATTTGAAATAACCGAGTTCATTCATTTTGTATTCCGCAGAGAAAATTGAAAAATCAACACATTGTCTGGTATCACTGGAGCTCCTGTAGATAGGGCAAGTTGCTCTTAATTGCAGATTGCAGGAAAATCACACAAATAAAAAAATCCCCCGGTACCAGTATTTAAAAACTAGTAATTTACAGTTGCATAGCAACTTGTCATTTAAAAGTTGTCCAGCAATTACATGCCTGGTGAAGGTGCAGTTTCATTAATAATAGACATGCTTCGAGTAGATTCTTTGTTCACAAGCCACTGCAGTGACAAGAGTGAAGTGATGTGATATTTCATAGTGTACAGCAAGTAAGCATTTCTGCTAAAAGTTGTTATTTAAACTGGCACATGCAGAGTTGAGGCAATTGTGAATTTACTGTTGCAGGAAGGCCAGAATAACACAATTCGCAATTTCATGTTTTTTCTCCTCTTTTATTAAATGTAAATAGTGACCACAACCTGTATCTTTTTAAAATATTTTTTAAGCTTTTGGCGTTTCAGGTTTGCTGGTCCGCTGAGATGAGGAGTCAGGCAGTGCAGTGTAACACTTTGAAAGGCACATTTCTCAGGACCTTGTCAATGCAGCTCAGACCCCCCAACACCACTTCTCCTGAGATAGCTGGCTCACTTTCTCAGAGGTTTTACGTTTGTTCCAATCTGAAACAGACTGTTCTTGATTGTGCCGCCACATACTTTCTTGCCTCTGATAAGCCAGTCTGACGGTAACTTGACAGTGTTTTACAACAGAACCTTTTTTTCTCAGAATATTCTTCACATGTAGGAACTACCACCATGCTGATCCTGCTAAGTAAGTGTTGTGATTGTAATGAGAGATAAAACTGTCACTGTAAAATCATTCCAGCAGGTATGCCAATCAGAAATCATTGCTCCAAACCCAAAATGAAATGCTACCTGGGTTAGACCATTCTTGCAGACTGTAATTGTCTCAGTCTGTGTTTGCATTTCTTCTGCATTGTTGCAGAACTATCTGCAAATTGTATTTCTGTATTTGTCAATTCCTAATATTCTTTCTGGAATGATTTCCGACCAAACCGTATCCTGAATGTGAAAATAAAGTGGCTCCTTCCTCTTGTGGATACTTTTGCAACAATTGCAGGTGCAGTTCCTGCAGGAATGATGGGAGTTTGCTAGGCTGCTAAGGGATTACACTAGTGTTTTTATTGCCTTCAGCTCAGCCCACGTGAAGCAGGAAACCATTGGAAGCGGTCCAGGATGTGAGAGTGACGCGTCTTCCTGCCCCGACCCAAGTTTTCAAAAACAGAAAGGACAGTAACAGCAGAGCCAGGATGCTTTCCCACACCTGCTAGGAAAACATCAACACATTTCAAAAAGCACTGAGCACAAAACACATGTATGTAATATTATCATCAGCAGTTCTGTAGTGTAATATTTACATGCAGTTGGGTTAAATTTAGTAGCACATTATCCTTATATTTGTGTGTGTGTGTTCTACTATCAGTTTTGAGTCTGCTTTGTGTTTTAAGTTTAACAAAGGATTTGCATCTCCATTGAATATTATTTTGCAAATTAATTAATAATATAATTTCAGTTATAGTGAACAAATCCATTTTTGCATTAATTGTAATAACACCCAAGAGCACATTAGTTGAAATAATTGCTATATATGTGTATGTGTAATCCCCTTAATTTTTTCTTGTTCCATACCCATCACTAAGAAGCCACCTACAATGTATGCCAAACTTTATATACGGTATAGCATTATTATTACCCAAAACAGAAAATTGTTGTGACTTTTCTATCATGAAGATATGGAATGTGCCTGTTTTCCATTTTATTATTCTACTGGGGAAAGCAGTTTTCCCCCACTTTATTCTTCTGGAGGTGCGAAGGGATGTTACTCCCAGTTTCTGTTGATCAGGTCTCAGGCAGGTTTTCAGGGATTATTGACTGATCTCTTTGGAAGATTTGTGGAGATTGACACATGAATCTGATAACAAGATTCTGACTAAAGTTATGGAATGTGGTGTTGTACTTCCATTGTTGCTATCAAGGCTAATGATCTCTGCATTATCTTGTTAAGTTTTGATCTAATTTTGTATTGGATAATTTGTCCACTTCAGTTACCCTCCATAAGCCTAAAATGATTATTCTTACTGCCTTTTCTAATGTGGCAAAGCGCTTCTAAATAAAGAGATTTGATAAAGTAAATACAATTAAAATAGTATTGTTGTCTGTTTTTGAAAGTAAAAAAGCCTTTCTAAATGTGCATTGTTATGCTATTAAATAGCATTTTTCTGCAACCAGTTTGTAATGTTTTCTTTGAAAATAAGTTTATTTCCATTCTAACTTTTCTGGTATTTATTGTTTGCAATGACTTCCTTCTTTTTCTTACTTGGTTGCATTGATAAACACTCCTGAATGCAATTGCTGAAAATACACTGGCATTAGTTTGCTTCTTGCAGTGCAGTTCACAATGCATAAAAATAAGTAACTGACACTTCCAAAACATCTATTCTATAACATACAGAATTTTTTTAGTATGACAAGACAATTTTGCTGCTGGAGCTTTCTACAGTTAAGATTTCTGGATCAGCCAGTGCTGTCTGTAGGCAATTGCCTTGGATTAGCTCTACAATTTATTCAGACATCCATAAAATAAATGTCCTCAGTGTACAGGCTGATTGTATCATAAGATTCAATTTTTATAATTTCCAGCCCATGAATGAAAAATGCTTCTTATCAGACAGGTTCTCTCTCTCTCTCTCTCTCTCTCTCTCTCTCTCTCTCTCTCTCTCTCTCTCTCTCTCTCTCTCTCTCTCTCTCTCTCTCTCTCAATTTAGTTTTTTATTACCAGTGTGTATATTTATAGACACTGACCACATTTTTTTAAATGGGCAGTGTCCGTTACAATGAGAGAACAGA
Organism: Polyodon spathula; assembly: GCF_017654505.1. Taxonomy (NCBI): domain Eukaryota; kingdom Metazoa; phylum Chordata; class Actinopteri; order Acipenseriformes; family Polyodontidae; genus Polyodon; species Polyodon spathula. Next base: position 11,659,613 of record NC_054559.1, on the reverse strand, counting down.
ACCACCAGAGGATAAACATTCTTCTGATATGATCCCAAAAGACAAATGTCTAGCTCAAGCCGTGAATATTGAATTGACCAGACCATGACTGAGTTAGGAAAACATACAGTTGAAAGCATGATGGAAAATAAGATTTTAGAGCTCAACCATTTTATGAGATGAGGTGCATCCATGTTATAATCCAATAATGCCTGGAAAGACCAATGGTGCCAATCACCTGAATTATGCTGTCCATTTTATCTTGTGGTTTCACCTTTGCGTTTACTAGTTTTGGATTTAGTAGGGTTGATCAACCATTATAAAATAAATATACAATTAATTTATATGCCATTCCAAAGAATCTATGCATCTGATTTTTAACATATATTCTACTTGGAGTGTTTGGTGAACATAGTAAAGCCAGCTAGACCAGCAGGAGTGCACCTGTACAAACACAAAAGCAATTGCAGACTTTTTTGTGCATTAATAGACTTTAAATGTGCAGGGGATGTGTAAAATTCAACTGCAGCAAGTGGATATCCCCAGGGCGCCTTTAACTGCGAGGTGATTTTGCCACAATTACCTGGAGGAGGAGCACTGATGGTCGCTGGTGCTGCGCACAATTTAAATGCCTTTCAGACACCAGTCACACATGGCTTGAAAAGACCCCGCTCATGCTCGACTTATCACAGTTGGTCAGTAATAGTAAGAGCCATTAATGTTTCAAAAACATTGAAAAAAAAACAGTTCAGAGAAAGAAGAAAGTAACTAAGACTGGTGACAATATGGATCATATGGGAAGTGTGGTTTCCACTGCAAATATTACAGACTCAGAACAAAACCAATCCAACACAGGTGAGATTTTTTGTAATTCGTCAATACAGTTGTAGTTGTTCAGGAGTTACAATTTTCTATCATGTAATAGCTTTAAGAAAATACAACCACTAAACATGGAAATTAATAAAATACTTGTTTCGCCGTCTAGGTTGTTTATGTAGCTTTACAATGCAGAGTATAATCCTTGATCTCTAATTGATGTTGTTGGGTTTTGTTTTACACAGATTCAACTAAATACATTGCATACGGCAGCGTGTTCATGCCAACGGTTTTTGGCATTATCTGCTTGCTGGGCATAATAGGGAACGTGATAGTCATCTTCACCGTGTTCAGTAAGTCAAAGTTCAGGTGTAGAAGCAGCGTCCCCGACATATTCATCGTTAATTTATCGGTTGTGGACCTGCTTTTCCTGCTAGGGATGCCATTCCTCATTCACCAGCTGCTGGGTAACGGAGTGTGGCACTTTGGAGAGACTGTGTGCACGATCATTACAGCCCTAGACACCAACAGTCAGTTTACCAGCACCTACATCCTGACTGCCATGACACTTGACAGGTACCTAGCGACTGTCTACCCCCTCGCCTCTGCGCGGTTCAGAAGACCCGCTGTTGCCGTTCTAATAATTAGCATCCTCTGGGTCATGTCGTTCCTCAGCATCACTCCCGTTTGGATGTACGCCCGGCTGATTCCTTTGCCCGGTGGAGTGTTAGGTTGCGGGATTCGCTTGCCGAACCCGGAGATAGATATCTACTGGTACACGTTATACCAGTTCTTCATCGCCTTTGCCATACCTTTCACAGTTATCTCAGTGGCTTACTGGAGGATTTTGCTCAGAATGACCTCCTCGGAGGCTCTAACTACGCAGAGAAGTGCCAGGATAAAGACTAAAAAAGTGACCAGGATAGCAATCACTATCTGTCTAGTTTTCTTCTGTTGTTGGGCTCCCTTCTATATGTTGCAATTGATTCAGCTGGCGGTAGATCAGCCGACGCTATCATTCTATTATGCCTACAAGGTTGCTATCAGCCTGGGCTACGCAAACAGCTGCCTAAACCCGTTTATTTACATTGTGCTGTGTGAAACCTTTAGGAGGAGATTCATAGTGTCGGTCAGACCCGCTGAAGACGCGCAAAGCCCCGCCAGGAGCAGACGGAATCCCAGAAAAACGGATCACCATTCTGAGCAACAGCAGTTACCGTTGGTTTCGGTTCCCGGGAGATAGATTGTCCGATTGCAGTTGTTTTCCCTCAAAGATTTCATAACATGTTGTTTTCATGAACGAAAACCAGCACTTACGTCTTTGCCATTGCATAAAACTGTCTTATCCTAGGTAATGAATTTGTAGTTTTTGGTGTGATTGAGTGTGTCGATTCAGGTAAAGAGTGATGTTAAAATGTACAGATGTGTTGTCGTTAGTTCCTACTCGTAGTTTTTTGTAAAGTTTATGCACGTATTTAAAACTTAGAAAATAGATGGTTAACAATAATGAATTGTGATACTAGAATTTCCATATCATACACTGTTCCCAATGACAACAGAACTAGAATCAGCACCTTGGACAGTGCTTATCTCAAACGGTCTGATAAATCTTCATAACGCTCATTCAATGCTTGATTACAATCAAACCGGGTGCCATTGGACATTTCACTAAGCACCTTCTGAAAAAAACAACAACTTTGTTTTAATCATGAATTAATTAAATGAAATAAAATGTAAATAAATACAAAAACGAACAAATGCAAATGAACGGTCAGATTTAATGTTTCAGTATTTATGTATTTGTATGTAGTTGACTTTATTGACGTTTATATTAATATTCTCTTGAAAAAGATTGTGTTTTTTTTTTTATTTTGATAAATGTTGTATTGTTTATGCTGTATCCAGTTTGCTATTGAAAGTATTATAAGCGTTGGGTATTGTGTAGTTGTTAACTGATAGTCTTAGGTGTCATATTATATTTTAAAATTGAAAATAAAAACCAAAATGTATTGAGATATAGTATCAATTTTAATATATGATCAAATAAATGTGATTTTTTTTTTCCTTTGGAATAGCATGTCACTTAAAAAAATATTACTGAAAAATTATAAATAGATAATTCTGTCCTCACAAATAATGACATAATAAACAACCCAAAAGAAAAGTATTTATATTCTTTCAATTCTAATTGTTTGGTGTGTGATTTTGTGAATGTCTCCGTTTTTTCTTTCTTTTTGTAATTAGCACCTGGACACTCATTACAGAGCCCTTGACTACACAAAAGCATTCTTCCCTAGGGTCTTAATTTACATTTCCCTGTTAAATGGCATTGGATTTCTATGGAAGTCAGGTCAATGTGCAAATTAACAATTCCTGAGATGTACACCAGTAAATTAGGGTCAATTCTCTTCTTGCAATGTTTGATGCATACCCTTAACATAACACATCCTGTGACGCATTATGACACTATAACATTTCTGGAACAGAATGAAACTCATTCAGTTTTGAGCAACCTGCTGTCATGTAGATTGAGTTTTGGAAAGGGTTGCTCTTAGTTGTGCTCAAATGCATATGCTCTGTGCCTCTTGATCTGTCTAACATCAAGCAGAATTTTATATTTTCAAAATAAACAGTCTGTGTGATAAATGGCTATCAAAGCTGATGGATATATAAATTGTATAGTTCTTAAAGTGTTTTTGTACGAGTGCACAATTTGAACCATTCCTACTGGAAGACAAACAGTTACTTCAGAACCATTATATACCAACATTCTAGGTTTGTATATGGCCATAGACTGATATTGTAGCCTTTACCAATACCCTAACATTACTACTCTTATCGGGTATTGCAGTGTGACGATGGGAAAATGAAGTACGATAAGAACAAAATAACAAATCAGTTCATTTGATTGTGGTGGTGACAAGCTTTCTCAGAATGGAAATTAAAAACTACACAATCACACACCACAAAGCAGAGCTACAAAAACACAACTATATACGATTAGCAGAGCTTAACATTGGCCCGAGGATCAAATCAAAAGTTTACTTATAATACTACCCTCATTCCACTAACAGAGATTGTACAGATTGCAACAACCGCCAGCCAGCCACATAAAGTGAACGAAGCTAACGCGCAGCATTGAAATACCTGGATGGCGAAATCGGTTCATTTAGTGGAACTACTTTTGTTTTTTTAAATTTGGGACCAGAAATCACCCCCCCCCCCCCCCCCCCCCCCCCCCCCCCCCCGTCGCCAGTGCCGGGGGGATCTAGATAATCTTTATTGGATGACTGATTCATTCTTAATAATTGTTGTTTGCGTCTAGCTCTATAAACTTAATGGTTAGATTATGATGTAACACTTTATATTAAGATGGGTAATAATGTATACAAATGTTTCTCTAAGTACAAATTAACTACAATCAAAACTTGCAATGAACTAGAAATCTCCGTATTAAGAACCGTGATGTTTCAGCTTTGAATCACATTTATAACAACTACTGAAGTTATCAAATATATACAGTAAATGACAGTTTGGGTCCCCAAGTCCATCCTCCTGTTTTTGCAAACCTTTCGAGTATAGGTCTTGCTTTTACACAGTGTTATTTTCAAGTACGCCGGTAGAAAGTGGTATGCAGCGCACTGGGTATACCTAAACAACGTCTGAACAACTTCCCTCCGCTTAGAAAGCACGAAAGTGTCCACTCAAATATGGTACCTTATGTTGTTTTTGTTTTTCGTCTTTTTAAATTGAATGTATCATATTTATCAGCTGTTAAGAAAACAGTATTCAAATATTTATCATATCAAACACATTGGGTCCCTTGCATTTTTTTTAACTCTATCTCACAGCGTACCATTTTCAACGGGATATCGTACCACTTTTTGACATTACATGGGTCAAGTTTTGGTACCCTGTACCACATTGCGACGATGTACCACTTTATAACACTACACCGGGTTTAAATGACTAACTTCGTTGTACCTTCTTTTCCAAAGGCTAGACTGGCCATTTCGTTCTTTGAGTGATATGCATTTCCATACATATCTTCAAATACGCCGTTAAAAGCGTTCACTTTGCAGCAGTCGCAAATTACGTTTTGTATTTTCATCCCTCCCCAGTTTGGTTATTACCATCGTTGTGTTTTACTGAATCTCAGGACACATCGTACCCATAGCTACGCCACAGCACTACAGTGTCATACTGTTGAGATAGTTACTGCGTAACTATAAATGAAGTCTTTTGACACAATTTCCTTAATATGTGGTTGTGTAACTGGAGTGTAATTACGAGGAAACCGCATGTCCATTTACAGCGGAATTATACAGTGTAATGCAAGTGTCATTGGTTTTGTGTTCGTCAAAGATTCATTGCATCCATAAAATGTAACAATCAATCCATTATATTCGATTTTTTTTTTTTTTTACCTAACCCTACCTTCATCTTGAGAAGAAAATATATGAACAAAGAGAGTGAAATTATTCTTTTAATCTGCCACGTAATAGCACTGTCATTATCCACACAGTACTTCAATACACTATGCATCATAATTATAATTAATATGGGTTTCCACTTAAAATGTTCCCATGCAACTAGCCTTTGAACAGAACTTATATACAATTGCAAGGAACTCATGTCAATCAAAAGTGAAGCAAACGACCGGTCTTTCTAACATATTGCATAAACAGTTGTTTTACTTTATGCATGTCATTTAAATAAATGAAAAGGGCAGCATATTGGAATGCATCTTAATCAGGTTTAATTGGGTGACAGGGTGGCATTTGCTGCAAAGAAACCCTATTAGCTTCATTTATTTTCATACCATTTCCAACAAATGTATTCATCTGCTGTGTCTTTCTCAAGGAAAGAGGAAAGGTGACAGCAATTTCGCTTCTGGGAATTCTACCCTCATTAAAACTGCAGGCAGGGACAGGGAAGGAGATCCCCAGTTACCAAATGTATTTAATACATTTTCCACGTCCTTTTAATGTTTCTAAAGATGGTTTGTAGGAATCAAAATCAAATGGCACTATTACCATTATACAGTGGGACTTTTAGCAAAATTAGTAAACTGTAATTCTGTTTCATGAGTTGTTTGCCAAATACCAGTACGTACAGTTAGTTAAAGGGTCCTTCTGCGCTCCCTTGTTTTAAAAGGACCCTTGCAGCACGTCAACCCAGAGAAAACTCGGTGAGTTTAGACCTGTATATTGTTGCCGGGAGAATCAGAATTGTGCAGTTGTCATGGAGGGAAATGCTTCCGTGACTGTAATTACGATACTGGCATTGCGTGGTCTCATAAACATGACCAACACAACTGTAATTTACTCGTTATGCTGATCTGACAAGCTTTAATCTATTATCTAAACGTTATCATCTTCAACATGTGTAGCGCTGGGGGGTATGAGACATTTTTAACACTGGCAATGTAGGGATTTATTGCCTTCACTCAAGCAAATAAACTGTAAACCAGCTGCTCAGATGTAAGGGAAGAGGGGGCAAATATAAACTATCCGTTTTCCTCTTACAGCCAACAACACCTTGCTAGTGTTATTGCTAAAAAGCAAGGGAAAGAAAATGAATATTAGATACCCTTTTAATATTCCACTATGGGCATTTGCTTGAAATGTTATTAATCTGTATGGTTGTATAATAACTGCTACACATATTTCTGGTCTGTGTCACAGTTTGACCACAAAGCAGTTCACAGTGGGGCCAAAGATTTATAGAATTGTAAAAGAAGAGGAAACTGATGTCCAGGCTTCAAGTGGAGTCAAGCATAAAAGTAATAAAATAAAATAGCCCCCCAAAAAAACAAACACTCCACAGTGTAAAAAGACATAGAGAACCCCTCACTGAAATTCTAAAGAATCTAAAATTTTAGAATTGAAAACAATTTTTGCCTTCCTGTTTCATTAGATTTCTTCAGGATTTAAGACAGCTTGATGCTTTACAGTACACTGTGCCACCAAGTCTTTTTGGTTTTGCTTTGCTTTTTAGACTAAGCATGGTTTAAATGTGTGGTGCAATGGTTGAACCCATTGCCCTTTCACCCTTGAGCTAGATAAGCTCAAGACATATTTAAAAAAAAAACTTTGTCCAATTTCCTTAAGGCTATAACATCAGACTAGAATTAAAATGCATGGCAGAAACATGTGCTGTCCTATTCTTAATTCTGATTTACATCAAAGATCAAAGAACATCTCATGTAAATGTTTAATTCTGTACAGCTCAAAAGAATGCTTGAGTTTGACAGGTGACTTCCTGGAGATGTATTGTGGTTACTTCAGTTTGGCAGTTTTGTTATTCCCCTCATTAGCGTCAGCTTGCTTAGGTTCGGTTTTCATGATTCTATCAAAGCTTGTCATGGGGCTGGATAATAATTACATTTTAGGACTGATAAAACATGTTCACACACACAAAAAAAACATATCACATGAACTTAATATTAGGCGTAAGAATGTGATTGATTTCCTCTAGTTATTTCCAGACACCAACACTATTTTTTAAATTGGCGTCAATGCGACTGGCACCTTCCGAAGATACTTGTTACTATTCACTGCCCTGGTATTAATACAAAACCTCATTAGGGCAAGATATACAACAGTGGCAATCATTTCTCATGATATGAACTGAAAAATAACATTAACAGCAAGAGACTTACAGATGTTTTTTGTTATACAGGATACTGAACAATGAACTCAACATTGCAGAACGATGGAATTTATTTGATTAAATACAGTAAAAAAAATAAAAAATAAAAAATGTCCTCAGACACAAACTTTTTTTTTGAGTCATACTAGCATGCCATTCTCCACAGTGGTCATTATTTGCTGACCTGCTGTGGTCAATTATCTAGCAGGGAAAGGCCACAGCTTTGGAAGTGTTTGCTTAATCGTAAATCAAGAAACTTTGATTGGTTTGCAAGGAGTTATTTGGTTTTCCAAAATAAGAAAAGTAGTTATCTGGATACAAGCATTTACAAGAACTGCAATTTAAAATAAATACAATAAATAAATGCTGGAAGCTGCTGTAAAGCTGTTAATTACTATGCTTAACTTCCAGAATCGGAAATGGTATTTAAATTGAAATGCAGGATTTCTGCCAATCTGTCAATATCCATTTAAAACAACCATACAAGGTGGAACAAGCACTGTATTAAGGTTTGAGAGAATAAGTGCCACTGATTGACAGAAATCCTACACAAGCCTAAGATGAATGCCATCACATCACTGTTATTACCCACAGATGCTTGTGTGTTTGAATGGGTTGACAATACTGGGGACCACAGCACTACTAGAGGCATGATAATCTTCCTCAGCCTCATGTGTTCTTCCTTTTCCCCAGATATCAATTGGAAACAGCAGAAACAAATAAGCTATAAACCTGCACCTCGGAAACGTGTCTAAAGTTTTCAGTTACCTGAACAGCTCTGAGATATGGAGTCGTGCTAGGTCTGACCTTTTGAGTCTCCCACGAGGCCAAAGCACAGTGCATGGTATAATGCAACTTTACCAAGAACGTTTACCAAAGGCTGGCTATTCAATGTACTCAAATGTAATCTACAGCCCTTTGACTATGCAGAATACCTGCCAAGTGAATCCAATCACTGTCACTCAGCAGTTGTTGGGTGATAGTTCAATGCTCCCAGGGCCCATGAAAGCAATGCTAAGGAATACCAAACAGGAAATAGTCACAGTAGACCAGGGCTGGTTGATTTTGATGGATGATGTAGTACAGCCCTAATTAACTGTTATACTCAATACAGTTTAAGTGGAGACTAATTCTCACTAGGGCTGCTTAACCATTCACTCCAAGCAGTGTTGCTTTTACTGGGTCCACAACTCACTAAAATAAAGATGAACTATTCTGTGCGAGTCTGTTTCTTTAATTCTGCACTCCAGCTGTTGATTTTGAGCTGTGTCTGTGATTCAGGAAAGGACACGGTTTCCCTAGAAACATGAAGCATGGAGAAATGTTAAACTCTCTAAGCCAGCTCACTGTCACTCAGCAGACCTCATTGCCTCTGAACATGAAAACAACTTCTGGTCATAAATCTGCATTTGAAATCCTCTAAATACTGACTAGGAATGAACAGAAGCATAAAAATTGGAATTGTTCTGTTTATGCTTTTATTTTCTATTACTGTTTTTATGAAGTGTTTTTGTCCTGTTTGAATGATTGGTCTGCTCTCGTCATTGATTTTATACTGTTATTTCTTACTGCCTTCTCCTGACAGGACCACATAGATAATGAGAGCTCTCGGGGGTTCTATTCTGGTTAAATAAATACATTTGAGCTCAAAGACTGAAAAATAAAAGATCATAATCAAACTTGGAGCTACAGAACTCACAAACCATGAAAATCAAGCAGATGTAGGTTTTAAAAAAAAGGTCAGCAGTTTCTTTGTAGATTGCATGTGGATGCAGAGTTCAACTCCAGCTGTGGAACACTTTCAGAAAGAAATCTGCTGTTGCAGACTTAGAAAAGGCCACTTTATAACACTGATAGTGCCATGCCATTTCCATACTAAAATAATGAATGCAATTGTTTAGATACACAGAGAGAGGGAAAAATGTTTGTATGCTTGGGCAGGGTGCGAACAGAGACAGCCACAAAAAGCAAGCTAGTTTGGACTGACTTTTCTAGCAACAAAAGTAGGATGTTAGGTCAATTTTGTTGATTTAAGAAAATAAGTTAAATGTCATAGAATGTTCTATAGATTTACTAAAAGTGCCTATAAAACATGAACTGTGGCTGTTGTTGAGTGGTTGAAATTTTGAAAATCAACAGGAATGTTTTAATTTCCTGTTCCTCTCCAGTTTCTCTGAGATACGAATGTACCAGCTTTACATCAATTTTCTTTTTGTTTACATATTCTCATTTTCTTGATCATTAATAAACATTTATCTTTTGTGGGTGTTGTTCAGTGATTGAAAATGAGACATTTTGTGTTTGAATTGAAAGTGGTCTCTGAAGCAAATGGGTCAAAGTTCAAGTATATTTTATGACATCACTACTGTGCTATTATGACGTCCGTCCGTCCCCGTCCCCCAATGGTTCAGGATGCAAATATAGCGTTCATATATTATATATATATATATAGACACATACACAAATACACACGCGCACACATACACACACACACAGAGTGCAATTTCTGTGCTTGACCCTGCTTTTTATAAAGCTCTGGGACACAAATACATATTTATATACACATACCTTCAAATAAGGATTGTATTTAGGGTTACAATACAAAAGCAAAGCAGATCCATACTTTTGAAGTCAAAAATGTGCAAATGAAAAAGTCAACCTGTCACTCGGAATTATATTTTCATTTCCGCTTGACATACTGGAAATTCATTCAGCAGCCTTAAAATTCTGTGACATTCAGTATCAGAAATGATTTATTATGTGGGTGCTTCTGCCTCCTCAGCACACAGGATTCTCATGAATAGTTATTACTAGCTGTAACAAACTGAGCATGAACACCAAGTATTCAGGTATTTCTCTTGAGGCATAATTGGGAACACGACACAGGGGACAATAACAAATTTTATCTGAATGAGATAAACATTTGTTCCATAAGCAATTTTTTGGTAAGCAACTTCAGCGCTGCACCAAAGGAGTTTGATGAAGTTAAAATCAGCCGACATGTTAGCAAAACAAAGACAATCAAAAGGTGTTTTGAAAACTTGCAAGCTTCCACATGAAATGGAGGGGGAAAAAAAGTACCAATGTTACAAATTATTTTTTGCATATTCTCTAACCTGAAGATAAACAAGATCTACATGGCTCACTGACACTGATGAAAGGCAGGATTCAAAACAGTAAAAGTAAATTGCCTCTTAAATGAAGTAGCTGGACAATGGGAAGCAGAGTGAGACTACATGAATCAGAACAGCGTCTATGTGCATCAATACACAAACTCTTAGCAGTGCAGCAAAACATTCAAAAGATAAACTGACAAACAAGGCAATGTAACAAATGACAATCATGCAACGCACAAGCTTTTTGGAGTAAAATATAAGAGGGAATAATGGTGTTAATGCTAATGGAACAGACTTTAAAGCTTTAAAGGTATCCCTTTTAGATATTGATCAATAGCTTTCAAAAGACATGCTTTACTCTTGCACCCTTTAGCATCTAATAAGAATAAAAAAGTTTACAAAACAAGAGGAGGCCATTCGGCCCATCTTGCTTGTTTGGTTGTTAGTAGCTTGTTGATCCCAGAATCTCATCAAGCAGCTTCTTGAAGGATCCCAGGGTATCAGCTTCAACATTACTGGGGACGCTGGTTCCAGACTCTCACAATTCTCTGAGTAAAAACAAGTGCCCTCTATTTTCTGTTCTGAATGCCTCTTTATCTAATCTCCATTTGAGACACCTGGTCCTTGTTTCTTTTTTCAGGTCAAAAAAGTCCCTAGGCACATAACCTACAAATGGAAAAGAGGAACAGATGGCTGGTAATTGAAATTCAGTCTACTTTGAAGGAACAGAGTTTCCACTAGGAAACCAGCAGGGAGAAAATGGTTTACACAGATTTAAATGTTAAGCATGTTCTACCATAAGCATACAGGACAGAAGTGAAATGTCATGCTCCAAACCCTACATAAAGCAATTACCAGTCTTAAGATCACATGAGGTGGAGCAGAATCACAACCTTATCATGCGCTTTCAACCACTCTTAGCATCATGGTCAGAGAAACACAAGAAAACAAATCTAAAGGCATACATTAAGAATTTGAGAGTGGACAGATTAGGGTGAGAAACAATAGAAGTGAAGTGTAATCTAATTCCAAGTCTGCACCTAGCAATCAACTTCAGCAGCTATTCAAGAAGCTGTGTAAAATAGTAGAGCAATGTTCTTCCACGTACACCAGCAGCCCCCACCCCTGCCCAGAAAAAAAAAAGCAAAATAAACATGTCTGTAGCTAATGAGACGATATCCGAGAGATGCCAGTTTAACACACTAGACCTTTTCAAGGTCTGCAGAAATGCAGACAAACAGCACAGCCAAGAGGATGGACAGTGCAAGACACATGGAGGTTTTATAGAAAAATCATAGATTTTGAAGTGACACTCTGCCACCTCTGGACTTGATCACTATCCAGGTTAAGGATTGCAGACCCTCTGTCACTTCCAAGGATCACCTTCTCTTCCACGCTCCCTTAGCCAGCTGTGGCACAACGTCAAAGGTGTTGCTAAAAATGTGACTGATTTGAGCTCAAGTGATAACAAACTAGTCAAACCTATCCTGATCAAGGCATTGGTGAATATTTATCTTCTTGAAATTTACTGAACTAAAATAAAAATCTTTAAACTAGAAGCGTCTCATTTTCAAATCTTTATTGTACATTTCTGGCATCAAAGAAATTCATAATCTGACATTTGAAAAATATACTAGTAATTTACAGTTGTGATTGGCAAGAAAATCTCTTCAAAATCTGGTCCATGATATGAAGCAAATGATACATTTTCTAAAGATATCTGGTGTCATGTATCTGCCAGGCACAGTGAGGTCCCTGAAATTGTTGGAATGCTAAAGAAATAAAACAAAAAGGGTATTTAGTTAAGGGCACTAGACGGATTGGCTCAGCAATACCCTTATGTCCTTATATTGTACATTCTTACCTAACTCTGCACCAATGGATGTTTTACTGAATTCAAGGAAGTCACCTTTCTGTATTCCTGTCTGTAAGACTTTTTTGTATTTGGACTTTTTAATCATGTGACTCTCAGCTTTACGACCTGAGAAACCACACCAGGTTATCAGTTATCAACTTTGAAAATCAACCGGAATTAGGAATACCCAGCCACCAGGTCCCTGCATCTCTGTCTGTGAGCACACCAGACTTTACCAGCTGCCTACCAATAACAGAATGAAACAATTGTTTGCGATTGTGTTTTTCTTCTGCGTGATGCTTGCTGGATAAAACAGTCATTTACTTATATAATTTCTTGGTCCAGGAACAAAAAGTTTAGCATTTTGTCTTTGTTGAAACTCAAGTCCGTGCAGGAGGGCAATACTACCTCTAAGAATTTCTACACCATTCCCAAGGTCTCTCTTCCTGCTTCAGTAGCCAGGGCTTTTCCTGGAACATGAGGATTCCTCCCTGGTCTTTCAATTCAAACTGGCAGCAGAGAAAACAGTTTTTTTACCAACTGCAGACCAGCCAGTGTTCTTTCTTGTTTAACGCTGTAGAGCCGATATTATTAAACTACAGTAGGGAGGGTGTCGTTGAAAAGCTTGCTTGGAAACAGCGATGGGAGACACTGTAGGGCTGATCTGGTGTCAAGAGGCACATCTGGAGTCAAAATACATTTTTTTAAACAAAGTAATTTGTGGGGGGAGGGGGAGGGGGAGTGCAAAATGTTGTAGCCCTGTGTTAAAACCTTGCCAGACACACAGATAGGCTCCATTTTGTGCTTCATACATAACCAATACAATGCGTGCAATCTGGTTGTACTGGTTTCTGGTTGAAACTTTTATTTATACATTACAGATCACATGATAACAGTGACTCAATTCCTAAAAAAAATTAATCAGTCGTATGAGAGACAAAATTATATAAACCATAGCTATTAAATTCAACACTGAATCTTATACGGCAGCCTTTGTATGAACTAATACCTTAGATAACTCAATACACAAAGGCACTTTCATCTCACGTTTCTACGCAAAAAAAAAGCATTCTCGTTGCCTCCGCTTCATTCGTCGAAAGATTGTGACGTTTTTTGCCAGTTGTGTCGACCATCATTTACGTCATATATTTACTCTTGTCGACGAAATGTTGTGCTTCCGGGTGTCCTAAATGAATTCGGGGATAATTTTCACCACAAACAGCGCTCATCTGAGGTGTATAACGGTGTACATTACTGAACGAATAATAATATTAAAGAGCTGTTGGGTTTTTTTGTTTTTGTTTTAGACTGCGGCAGTGCAGTTGTTTTCACAGACTAGTTTGTATATGGCGCGCTGGACTTGCAAAATTGTTAGTTTCCAGTTAGTGTAGTAAATGTGTTAAAGTATACATCTTGCTCTGACAGATCTTTGTGCAGGTCGGCGGTAAACTGACACATGCAATGCAGCTAATAGCATTGATAATAAACTCGCTTTCGGTCCGAAGCTCTGTTACGTACATATATGTGTCTCCAATGTTTGTGTGAGAGGCTGCGTGCACATCTTTGCAATCTCTTTGCTGCTGGAGTTTCTTCTTTCTTTCGTATGAGTTAATTAGATTCAGGTTTGAAGTTTGCTCGTTTCAGATTATATGTAGAGAATGCAGGTAGAGGCCAGACGACACAATAAATTAAAAAAAAAAGTAAAACTCACCAAAGCGGTGGGGCTGTGAAGATAACAGTGCTCCAAGAGCTGGAATAGTGGCAGGTTATTGTGGCTGATTAACCTGTTGTATACCATTGTGAAATGTGAAAAAAAAAAAAAAAAAAAAACATGCCATAAATTAGTAGGTTCGTTTTCTGAGTCCCTTTTCCCCAGTACTTGTTGCTTGATGCTGATAGTTTTGCCTTTTATGTTTTTTCTTTGCTAACATATTGTTTCCTTGGCTTATGTTTTTATAGATTGATGAACTGATTCAGGAGGGAAATGGATCGTCATTCCAGATTCACGGGTCAGCCGCCATATAAAAGAAAAGAGGAAGGCAACAAGGAGAGCCATAACAATAAATACGTCAGGTCAAGTTATTACAGCCATGTGCCTTCCAGTGTTGCCTCTTCACATTCTCCAGTGTTAAGTGTGAGGAGACACCTTTACGACGTGGACTTTCCACTCTATAAGCAACCTGTAGAGATAGGGCACTTTTCCCTGGACTCCAGCCGCAGGTTTTTCAATGACGCCAGGATGCTGAGGCATTATGTTGAAGCAGATGGGTGCCCCAACTTTAACCTGAGAGATGGCTACACTGACCGTTTCATAAAGCGGGACGATGGCATTAAGGAAAGACTGGATCATCTGCTGAGGTGGATTTTAGAAAACAGATCTAAACTTCAGAGGACACCTGTGGATGGCGATACATCTGGTTCTTCATGGTATTAATACTTTTGAATGGTCTACTGTTTAGTCGAATTTCTTTGTATTTCCAAAGCTGTGACATGGACTGAGTAGAATTTTACACATTTCAATGGATACCTACCTTTCCAGCTAACTCCCCTATTTAAGACCATTTTATCTGTCCAAGTAAGATTACCCTCCGACTATTGACTCCTCGGTGGAAGTCCAAGGTTTCATATGAACCTCTGATATGTACTCCATCAAATCACAATGTGCCTCAATGTCTGGCTTGTGATCATGTCAGTCAGTGGTCAGTAAGCTGACAATAGGATGTCAGAGGCTACAAATATAGGCTGAGGGTATTTTTTTTAGGAGACTCGGCTAACTGATGATGAAATTGAATGTGCAGGTAGTGAGGGTTTCCCAGTTGGAAATCAGTTTTAAAATAGATAAGGATTGGGAGTACATTTAGATAACAACAGGTATGGAATTATTTTTACAGAGGTTGATCAATTTCTTATTGTTATTGTTATTCAGTCGGCTGAGTGCAGACTTTGTCACGTGGCGTGGACATCTGACCAAGCTCCTCACAACTCCCTATGAGACCCAGGAGGGCTGGCTGTTGGCAGTGACCCTGTTCAATGGGACCTATTACATCAGCGAGGTGGAGACCGAAGCAGCCAGGAGGAACAGAGAGAACCGCACCGAGAGGCATGCTGAAATGATGTACTGGGGATACAAGTTTGAGCAGTACATGTGTGCAGGTATGTAAAGGGAGAGGGAGAGGACTCCTTGGGATTTGGGAGTTTACATGTCATTGAATTAGTTGCCCACTGCAAACTAGTTCAAAGATGCAAGCAGAGGGCATTCTTGTTACTGTTGCCTTTTCCTTTATGAACTGCATGCTTTTGTTTTCTGTATTAATTTGCAACATTAAAGGCCAGATTCTTGGAGCTGTTTTACTCCAGATCGTCATAAGCATGTTTTTTTTTTTTCAGATAGCAAAAATGCATACAATAAAATGACCAGAAATAAGCAACTCAGACATTTAAGTGTAGGGGCTTGGGAGTAGTCTAAAGCTGTATATCATTGGGGGGGGGGGGACAAAAAATTGTGCTAATCACAGTTTGGAGTAAATAGCTGTTGGGAATCGAGGCCTGTTTCAACGGTGTCGGTTTAATTGATTTCAGATGAGCCCAATGGCCTGCCAGATCCTAGTGGGGTGGTAAACACCAATGAAGCTTTCTGTACCGTTGTGCAGACCAGGCTGACTGATCACTCCCTGTTGTTTTCTGGAGAGGTTGACTGCAGAGACAACAGCTCCCGCTTCAAGGTCGCACCGGGTTATTACGTAGAGCTGAAAACATCTGCTGAAATCTGCACCCCAAAGCAACGCAGTAACTTGCACAGGTCAGCAGCCTCCTAGCCCCATGTCTGCATTTCTGCGGTGGAGTATTTCAATTTAAACCAGCTTTAGAAAGATGGAAAATAACAAAAGGTATAGATCCAAAATACGTTTCCAATCAGCTTTCACGGAGGCTTTTAAAAATTAGAATCCTTTCCCAAAGAAACGGATAGTTCTTAAATAGTATTTAAAGTAATAAATCCCAAGTCTTGCTGTCCTGTTTACTATGAGGCAATAACATAAAATTACCCCCACAGCTTTCCCATAATCAGAACCTGTGAAATCCACTCCATGAGCAGAGTGTAATGACAGCTGAATGTGACTTCAGCCCATGGTCATGGGAATATGCATATGGCCAGAGGCTACTAACATTTACCTTCAGCTACAGGTTGGAGGCAAAACTGTGTTAAAAACAAATATCGTTACAACAGAACTGTTTTAAGTAGTTGTAGTAAACAGTTGTTCCTTTCAGTTTCTACTAATATTAACAGCGTGTAAGTGATTGCTTTTTCTTGTTAGGTACAAGCTATTGAAATGGTGGGCGCAGTCCTTCCTACCTGGTGTGCCCCGAATCATTGCTGGCTTCAGAGATAACGATGGGCTTGTGGTCTCGCTTGAGACTTTTGAAACTGCCAAGATTTCTCAATTGATAAAGGTTAGAGTTTGATCCATCAGCTTTGACTTGACGTGTGTGAAGTTTTGTGTGAAGACCGTTAATATTGTTATGCTAAAACATGTTGGTTTAATTATCTATTTTTTCCATGCAGCATGAGCAGAATTGTTGGAAACCAAACGTTTGTATGAATCTCTGCAATGCCTTTCTGTCCTTTGTAAAGAAGGTTGTTACGCAGGATGATTACAGGTAAGCAATTACAGGAGCTCTCAATGTGTACCTATGATCATTCATCCATGCCATTTCTCACTGTTTAATATGGCCTGTGCCTTCTGATTCTAATTCTTGTTGTTTGTTGTCTTTAGGGTGGTGTATCTTTTCTCCTGGGAACCCTATAAGGATGTCTCTTATTCAGTTCACAAGGACTCTGAATATACTTTCTTGCATGATTGGTATGTGAGGGAAATGACAAAGCAGAATTTCTGATCTCCAACAGTCTTTCTTTAGTAAAGTCAGTGTTTGTAAAGTAAGGTGCTGATTATTTTAATGTCCTAACAATTAAAAAAGCATTGCCAAATACCTGTCTGGTATTTTGTGTCCAGGTTTTTAGTGTATTTCTTTACTTGCTGTTACTGTTGAATTATGAACTTGAGCTTGTTTTACTTCACTTCAGGTGTGTGTGGAATAGAAGCAGGTATTCATATCCCCAGTATAATCAAGTTTATTGTATATTAATATACAACAAGCCCTATTCATGCCAGTCATGGTCAATCTTGTTGGCAAACACAACACACTAAAGTATTAATTATTTAACCATTTTATTCCATTGATTGGTGTTTATTGATTGGCATTTAGGTACCAAATGCTGTTTGCATGCTGCATTAAGCACCATTGGCTGTCCGTTTTGCATTATTTTCATATCTGCGCATGCTTCAGCGGTTCATTACTTACGCTATTGTTAATGTATTTTTTAAATGTAAACTTTCGGTATTATAAATGTGACGCACTTTTAAAACATGAAAACACTCTCTTAATAATGCAAAATTCAGCATCACAAATGATGTACAATTTTCATGTCATTGCCCACCCCTAGTGTGTGTGTGTTATTACTAAAAAGAACGATGTCTTCTTTGTTATGACTAAGACTTTTATCACCTCAGTGGTATGTCATTGATTTAAACCTATTGCGTACATTGGCTGTACAATGGTGTATTTTTGCAGTGACAGACCTCAGTGTGCGCATTTTTGCAATTATTTTAATATGCATAAAGAACCATCCGAACTGCAAATCATAATCATCACAATTAGCATTGAGAATATCGAGAATAAAATATACAAAGAATTCCAAGTTTGTTTATTTTTACTGTATAGCATGTGTTATGCATTTCTCTGTGTTTAAAGTATTATGGATTTTCTTGTTACTGCTTCTTGTTAAGCACTTTGAGATGGTTGTCCACTATGAAAGGTGCTATATAAAATAAAGATTGATTGACGATACATATCTAGACTCGACGCGGTTTATTGATACAGGGTATTTGTGCTATAAACACACAACTAAAACTCCCCTCACTGTCCACCAAAAGAAACACAAGGATGAAAAAAAAATGCTAGTTTAAAAAAGTATTGTACGAGGAGGTAACAATACTCCCAATACTAATACAAACATTAGAAACGTGCTGTATTATTATGATGATGATGATGATGATGATGCATGGAGAATGATAATTTCCCTATAAACTTTGGTATTTTACATAGAGAATAAAGTATAAGCTACTGTATATAATCACATTGTAAAAAGCCACCAAGGAGTTCCGTGACATCACAAAGGCCGAGGCCACAGATAGAATCCTCTGAGATGTCATGGACCTCTGTGTGGATTTTTACAATCTGAATTATGTGCAGTAACTTGTGTTTTATTTTGTATAATACCACTAAAAAAAGAAACAAATAAAATTAAACTAAACTTTTCTTTGTTAAAAATCACAAGTCAAACAAAAAATACTTTCTAATGATAATTAGTCGCTGTCAGAATCAACTATAATTGTAGTTACACGTATAAATAGTGCCAGAATAGGTCCAACTCGTCGCTAGGGATCGTTTCCACCTGTAGCAGTTAATTGATCTCTGCCAAGTATGATCTGAGTAAATCGACAGGTCTTGTTTTTTAATAATTAAGCTTTCACTGTATTGCCTATTTGAAATCATCAAAGCACTTTGAAACTAGCAGATATTTAAAAGAAAATGCTAAAAATTCTAATTCCACATGACGTCAGATGCTGTAATCAGAGCTATCAGGCGCGATATGTCGATATGTCGTAATCTACATTAATGATTTAGATTCTGGTATAGTAAGCAAACTTGTTAAATTTGCAGACGACACAAAAGTAGGAGGAGTGGCAAACACTGTTGCAGCAGCAAAGGTCATTCAAAATGATCTAGACAAGATTCAGAACTGGGCAGATACATGGCAAATGACATTTAATAGAGAAAAGTGTAAGGTACTGCACGCAGGAAATAAAAATGTACATTATAAATATCATATGGGAGATATTGAAATTGGAGAAGGAATCTATGAAAAAGACCTAGGAGTTTTTGTTGACTCAGAAATGTCTTCATCTAGGCAATGTGGGGAAGCTATAAAAAAGGCTAACAAGATACTCGGATACATTGTGAAAAGTGTTGAATTTAAATCAAGGGAAGTAATGTTAAAACTGTACAATGCACTTGTAAGACCTCATCTTGAATATTGTGTGCAGTTCTGGTCACCTCGCTATAAAAAAGATATTGCTGCTCTAGAAAGAGTGCAAAGAAGAGCGACCAGAATTATTCCAGGTTTAAAAGGCATGTCATATGCAGACAGGCTAAAAGAATTGAATTTGTTCAGTCTTGAACAAAGAAGACTACGTGGCGACCTAATTCAAGCATTCAAAATTCTAAAAGGTATTGACAGTGTGGACGCAAGGGACTTTTTCAGCCTGAAAAAAGAAACAAGGACCAGGGGTCACAAATGGAGTTTAGAAAAAGGGGCATTCAGAACAGAAAATAGGAGACACTTTTTTACACAGAGAATTGTGAGGGTCTGGAATCAACTCCCCAGTAATGTTGTTGAAGCTGACACCCTGGGATCCTTCAAGAAGCTGCTTGATGAGATTTTGGGATCAATAAGCTACTAACAACCAAACGAGCAAGATGGGCCGAATGGCCTCCTCTCGTTTGTAAACTTTCTTATGTTCTTATGTTCTTATGTCATAATAGTGATTGCAGGCTAATAGTGACGTCAGCAGTAGCCTGTATTCAGAGAATTAAACACACGATTGTATAGGGAAATATCAGTTGCACTGGTATTATAGTCTTACGAGAAACATAAGATTCGGTGGTGAAGCGAGACCGGTTTATAATAAAATTGCTGATAAAACTGCGAACAACACAACAAAACACAATCACCAAAACAAACAACAGTGGCCTGCAGATTGAAAGTTTATCGGAAGAAGACAGGGAGAAATGTGTGGAAGAGCAGAATATCGCAAGTAAATAATGAGCGACACGCATTTACCAAGAAACTACTACTGACCCCGAGGAAGCAGCGCTCTTGAATGACGAAAACATCATCCAACTCCACCCTTGATGAGCCCAGTGATGTTCTGCTCTGATTGCTGTAGTGCGTCTGGGGGGAGACTTCACTTCTTGTTACCTGTGGTATCTCTGTTTGACTTGGAAACGGAATTTTGTATAAAATGAATCACTATCGTCGATTTAAAACCTAATAAAGAATTGTTCAAAGATAGAGAGACACTGGTGAAAGTTGTGTGCAGGGTTTTTATTATTTTATTTATTTATTTTATTGTTTCGCAACTGTATTATTATTATTATTATTATTATTATTATTATTATTATTAGTAGTAGTAGTAGTAGTAGTGGTAGTAGTAGTAGTAGTAGTGGTAGTAGTAGTATTTAGTAATTTACCAGACATTAACATTTACAATACGTGTTATTAATATAATTGTCTTATAGTAGGAAGGGTGTAGTACATTATCAAATTTGTAACCCCATAATACTCCCTCTATTTAGTTATTAAAATAGCCTATGGTAACCGATTATATGGTATATTGATCGTGTGTATTAGTTTTCGTGTTTATTTATTTGGAAAAAAATAAATAAATAAACGTGTTTCCACTAGTTTTATAAGGTCCGCATAAATAAGCATGGGCATATATATAAAATAAAAATAAAAACATAGTATTTCTTGTCTTTTATTTTATATTTGTTTATATTGTTTTAACAAAGAAACTTAATGGGTTAATACATTAATGCAATTACAAAAATAATATGAACTTTATTAGGGTTTAAATGACGAGGTGACCCTTTGTGCAGGTAAAAATAATAAGGCAGCTTTAGAAATGTGTATGTATTGTTTTACTTCGGCTATTCTCTGTGGCCTGGTGATGTTATAGTTTTAGAAATAGCATCTTGTTTCTGATTGGCTGCATCATGTTATAGGATCCCAGCTGAAGACTTTGTAAACCGCAGAATATTGTAGATATCGCGTATTGAAATTCAAGCGCCGGACAGTACCTCTGACAGCATGGTAACCTTTACCATAGAGGAGCGTGCCGCCATCACGTCTACATGGACCGATGTGGACCTCGAGGAACTGGGCAAACGGGGCTTGGCAAGGTAAAAGATTGGATACTCAGATTTAAGAATTGGCTATAGCCAGTAGCAAAATGTAGAAAAAATAAACTAATCATGTGTACAATGCGTTTTTTAATAATTTGGTGAACATATTTGTATGTATTTATGACGAGCTGTAAAGACATTTTAATTTGTTGTATTATTATTAGTAGTAGTAGTTGTTGTTGTTGTTGTTGTTGTTGTTGTTGTTGTTGTTTTCTTCCAGCCTTAGAGCATTTATCTATACTGCATTATTTAGAATGTTGGTAGTGTACCCCTGGACCAGGATTAACTTTAAGATGTTTGGCGACATCTCAAACTCAGCCGCCATTCTTGCAAACCCCCAAATTCGTGCCCTTGGCAAGAAAGTTGCCAGCGTCTTGGGCAATGTTGTGATGAACCTAAACAACGTCGAAGGAACAGTTACCGGACTGGCGAAGTGGCATGCAGACAATATCAAAGTCGATCCAGAACACTTCAAGGTAGGCATTTTAGCTGGCAGTAAACTGTATGTTATAATATGATACAAAATATAGAGATAGATATCCAGCTATTATTATTATTATTATTATTATTATTATTATTATTATTATTATTATTATTATTATTATTATTATTATTCATTTTAAACTAGAATTGTTATTATTCATCTTTGTGTTTCTCTTGGTTTACAGTGGAGTTTGTTGTAAAGAACAGCCTATGCGTATTGTTTCAGCTTAATCTAACAATACATCGAGTTGCGTCTATAGATATTAAGGTGAATTTTCACTAAAATGTACCTTTCATTTCCTGGTATATTTGAATCTCGAAATTCTCCATGCAAATTGTGCAGTTTGTAAGTGACTTTTTTTCCATATTAAATAACCACACGTGATGTATTATATATATTGAGCCTGTATCAAGCAGACAGAATCATTGTCGTGTATATCCGCAGCACAATGTTTTTCTCTTGCAAATGTACACTTTTTCTACAGCATATGCATTGTGTAGATCAATGGATTCCACTTACCCTTAATATGGTAGATCATATTATTTTAAAATTGAGTAGATCAACAACAACAAAAAGCCCGATGAGATAATGTACTAAAATAAACGATATAAGAAGAGGTAAATAATGTGGTCTAATTATATTTGCACTACAACGCACAAAAATACAAAAAGTTTCTTCAATATATATTTTGTATATACTAGTATTCCCATGATCTGAGTTCCCCCACCTTATAGAAAGATTATGTAGATAGAGCCTCGTGTTCATCCAAGGACACTATAAGTACACCGTTGTTGCGTGTTGCTAGATTTGTAATATTACAAGTTTGCACTGGAGTAAATGTTTACTGAGTCAGACTCAATGTGTTAATGATTCTCTCTTTTTTTTCAGCTCCTGTTCGATACTTTTCTCTGTGTCCCAGCAATGCAGTTAAGTTCACCCCTGTCGCTCATGTTGCCTGGTCGAAGCTGTTTGCTGGGCTTACAGTTGCTTTCAATCTCCGGCTGATTTAAAACACTCCTCTTTCCTCACCTCCAGCACCACCGCCCCTGAATGGAAAGTCACTGCATTCTGTGAGCATCGTTCTTGAAAGTAGACCGTGTTTGTAACTGTTGTGCATTATTACATGGTGAAAACGTGTCTCTCAATAAAACAGATTGTAGCTACTGAAAATATACATTGATGTGTGGCAGCGTGCAAAGCGATTACAACTTTTAACTACACTTGATAGTTTGCACGCCTTGTAAGAAGCATTGATTGCATAACAATTTCAACATAACGAACCGTCTTAAAGCATGGTTTCTTATAATATAACGACCTTGCTTGTTGCGGTCTGGCGACGTTCTTCAGAGAATTAATACATAACGTACCTTTTACTAACGGTACTTGTGCAATGATCAGGTCATCAGGTTTAACTAAGAGATGATTAAAAAGCAATTAGAAACATTTCGAAGTATCAGCTTGCTAAAATTATTATTCTTGTTAAGGTCTATCGGGTTGCTTGAACTAATTTCATTGGAGCCCAGAGCACGAATAATATAAGCCATCAGGAGCTGTAATCATCTTGAGCCTATCCGTGACAGTGAACACCAGCAAACAGCACAAGAAAGAATGTATTAAAATGACATTTAAAGTCACTGTAAGTACAAGTGTAACAGTTAAATCTCTTACCTTATCATTCAGCTCTGCAACACCTTTAAAGTCAAAGCACATCGTGGAAAACTAAATCTAAGGTGTTTTATGCAACTGATTACAGAACTCTATAAATGAGATGTTTGCTACAATTCAAACTTTTAATATACTCAGATAACGAATGCTTTAGCCCATGCAACGTTTAATGAAATCCCATTTATACTTTACTTTATTAATAATAATAATAATAATAATAATAATAATAATAATAATAATAATAATAATAATAATAATAATAATAATAATAATTGATTAGGAGAAGGGTCCAAAATATGTCAGAGTCCCGGTGAATGCGGGAGAGTTGGTAGGTCTGTTACCTTCCGCGCACGTTCCCGATTTACATCGCCTGTTACACCACACACTTGTGTTGCAGACCTCAATTTCTCTTATTAAATGTATTTTTTATTAGAAACGGAAATAGTAACACACAATCCCTTTAAAAAAGCACTGATTCTGTTTGTTGTTATCCTCAGAATTAGATTTTTAAGAGATTCGTTTTACAGTTTGGTTGTTTCTTTAAATGTTGGTTTAGTTTTAATTGAACTGCTATAACGTTTCATACCTATTGATTTGAAAGGGTTTCATTTTGGAACTGATGTAAAAGCATCAAGTCGTAGAACGCATGCGTGCATTGCAAGCACGCTGTCTCTAAACAGGGTTGTTTCTCAAGCACGAGACGTGATTATCATGACAATTAAAGAGAATGTGAGTAACTGCATGAAGGGTTGAATTTGAGTTTAAACTTTTTCGTCCCTGATCATGACAAAACAGTTCCACCTTTTTTTCTTAATTTAATAAAACCATTGGGTTTTAAGTTATTCATCCTTTTACATACACAGCCAGCAAGAAAGGATTGTATCAGGGTTGTGATCCTTTCATTGCTAGAAAAAAGTATAAGTATAATTGCAATAATTAAAAAAAAAAAAACGAAATGAGTAAATTAGTTTAGTTTAAGTTCAAGTATGCATATTTTAGAAAACATAACGAAGTTGTCTAAGCGTTTGTGTCGGTCAACCAATAACCAGCCGGTATCTAAAAAAAAAAAAAAAACTTCTGGTTTTTAATAGAGCATTTTACATTACTGGGGAAATCACCCTGGACTGGATCATCCATTTATTTTTCCCAGTGCTGTAAAAATCTCTTAAAACCCAGCTGTGTCAATCTCAGCGGGGTGCAGGCTGATCCCATCAAGACCTATGGTACCTTTGACATTTGAAAAACGCATCTTTATAACAACGTAAGAGTTTTTCTAAGAGATAGATGCTACTAAACAGTTAATCAACAGTCGGCAGCCTCGTCACAGAAGTCCAGTGGCGCCACCTGCTGGAGTATGAGAGAAATTGCAGTCTGCTCCTTGTTAGAGCACGCAACGGATTGACTTCAGAAAGAGATCTCAGTACTGTAGTGACAAAATGAAGTGACTTTGTTGCACTAACTTCCCAAGGACCTGAATTTGCTAAGTTAGTTTATTAATAACTGACTGCTAATAGCAAGGCTGTCAAGAGCATACTTACTGAGTATAATTCCCAACACCCAGTTCAGTTCTACTCTTGTGTACTGCTCTACCATTCAAACGTGATTTAAGATCTGATTGAGATCAGTCGATTCAATGGGACATTATCAAGCAAAAATCATCTCATAGGAGTGGGCCAGTAGGCACCTGCTAGCCTCCCAACAGGTAGAGTAGGTCTGGGTGAAGCGCTTTAGACGTCGGATGTAATAGCCGCTAGAGGGCGCTAAAAAGCGGTGTTGAAATAATAGGAAACATTACTTTAATAGCAACAAGGTTAGGTTTAGGGGTTGAGATTGGGTTTAGGGTTAGATTTAGGGGTTAGTAGTAGGTACCCACTGGCCCATTCCTATGAGATGATTTTTGCTTGATAACGTCCCACTGAATGGACTGATCTCAATCAGATCGTCTGCCACAAGCCGTGTAGCATTACATTGCTTTACACTAATACAAATGCCATGTATATCTCAGTCTGTCGACAATATATATATATATATACTATATATATATATTAATATATGATATATATATATATATATATATATATGGGACCCTGTAAACATTTTTAAAAAACTGGAGTGAGCACACGCGTGATTTGAGCTAGACTTTGATAAAAACAACTTATATCTGTCCTCTACCAGATCTCCAGAATTGGTTAGAGGTTTAATAGGACAAGCTGACTATAACACATGGCAAGGGGGGGGGGGGGGGGGGGGGGGGGGCGGGCGGAATATAATATAATTAAATAAATAACAACACCTTTCATTTAAATCAAGAATTGAATGTTTTATTGAATGAGATCAATTTTCACGTGAAGAAAATACGCTTCATTTTATTTAACTCAAAAACGGAATATCTTTATTGAAAAATAAAAACGTTCCCATGAGGCACATGTTGTTGTCTTTTAAAAACAGATGCAAGTTGTTTCTATCAAAGTCTATAGCTCAAATCAAATGCGCGTAATGGAGAGAGAGAGGTAGAAAATGTTACAACTCTCCCCGGTCTCCCCTCTTACCCCATGCTATGTTTTACAGCACATCTGGTCCGCTTCTTGGGTGTAGCTGTTTGTTTTTTAAAGAGTATGTTGCCTCTTGTGCTGTGCCATGGAATTAAGGGCTGATAATTTATTGTACATTTTATGGACCCGCCAGCTGAGAAGGAGCGGCTGGAGGGCTATTATACACGGCCTTGTGGGCAATTTAATGTCATAAATATAAAATGACTCCATTTAAATTGAATTGAGAAAAAAAAAAAGTAATTGCATTGTAAATGTTATATTTCACTATTATGGGCATTGTCTCTGTATACGTTATGGACGAAAAGCAATTCTAAATAATTCAGACAGATTCTGATTGTATTTTCTTGTAGGTTGGCAGCTATACTGGCATCATGTGCTAATCTAATTATCAGCTATTTATTTTCTAAACAGTTTCTTATTAAAGAGAGTATAGGCTAAATTTGCATTTGAGATTTGGGTCTTTTGCTTGTTAAGAGTATAATGAAGCACAACACAATTCTTCTTTAAAAGAAATAAACCGCCCAACACTCACCATGCCTATTTCAATCTATAGATGATCAATATATTTCAAATGTATCTTTGTTGTTTCAGGTGTTTGATTCATATAATTGATCTGCCGTTCAACAACATATAAACAGTCTGCAAATATTCTACATTCTAACATATCGACCGTTGCAGTCTAAATGCAATGCCTTGTATCACAAGGAGATCCTTTGTAGTTTTTTGACAGTACGCTCCTCCCTATGTTTTCAATCAATTCAAGGGTGTCTTCCAGATCCCTCGCCATTCTCAAGTGGAATCCTGCAACAAGTAATGGAACCCATTGCTTATTTACAGTGCAGAATAACAGGAACATCTTTACAATGACCATCATAAACCTATAACTGAAACCAAGGCTGAAAAGCATTACCCAACCTCATTTAAGGCAGTCCAGTCCATGCAGTCTAACCTATGCAGACATGTACAGTTAGACCACACTTTTTCCTGGGTATGGGTTCTGTCTAAATCTTTAATTCGAACTATTCTAAATAGTTAATATAAAGTGAATGTGATGTGCGTTGAAAAGATAACATATAGTTTATTGACAAACATGACAAGTTCATTAGCTTTACGTGCATTCGCGCATACATTTCATCTATTAAACTTTGTAATAAACCTTGTAGTCTACATATTCAAGTGTTTCCTGCATTGAAGTATTTCTGATCCACCTTAAATGAACTGTCGAGTTGAAGATGGACTTTGAATCTGGACTGTTCCACCCAGCTCAGGGTGACGTCTCATATCATCTCGACCCCATCTTCAGTGGAGGGACGTGTTCCCTGTTTTCCATTTTGGAAAGGCGGTTATGCACATCAGTTGCCGAGGGGAAGGTGCTTCAGCTTCACAACAGCGTTATTATTACAAACAACAATTCTAATAGTAATAATGTCAACCAGGTATCACAAAGCTGCCATTGATGGCTACCTGGAACTCTTAAAAGACGCCACCAGGAAAGACCTGAATACCCCAGATGAAGTCGGCATGACCCCCACTCTTTGGGCGGCTTATCACGGGCACGCCGAGGCGCTTCAGCTCATCTGCAGCAGAGGGTGGGTATGGAATGAAAGCCGACTGTTGCCTGCTTACTATATATGTACTAATATGCATCATTTTTTAAAATGTTTGCCATTGCTGCGATGTTAAAATAATCTAGAAACAATGTTGCCTTATCTTTTATTCTATTTTTTTTTCTTGTTGAAACAGTAAACAAAGACAATATTTGAACTACTACCTTTTAGACGATATCTGTTTATTTCTTTTATTTATATATATATATATATATATATATATATATATATATATATATATATATATATATATATATATATATTAAATATATTGCTATATGCTTTTAAACGATTCAATTCTACGTCCAAATTGCTACAATGTAAACTTCACGTACATAGTCAAACGCCTAATAAATAGCTATATATTTTTAAAAAAATCTAACTTAACCAAATATTAATCTGTCTGTGGCTGTATGTAACAAGCATATACATGCACACCATAATATTACAATGTTGGTATAATTGGAGCTGTTTTCTTAAAGCAAAAGGAGTACTCCGCCTTTCAAGAAAATCTACTCTTAATTTATTGGGAACGCAAGGGAATGCAAGTTGTTATCCAAAATAAAGCGAGACCTACAATGCTGTGGTCTTATGAAGCAGTGCATTATAAAACAACTTAAAAGATATTCTAGCTCTACTCCCGATCTTTGACCTGAGGTGCTGTCTAGCATTCCAGAACCTTATAAAGCAATAATTGACCTTTACACCGTAGAATGAGATGCCTTCTGTTAGTTAATTTTCTTATTGTAAGTGTGATGTGAAAGATGTTGAACAAATAATGCGGCTCTTCATCTAGTTATTAATGCGGGCAGGAACATTGATTTGAATGGATTTTAAAGCCGTATTTCGCATTGATTTAAGTGTGAGCAAAAAAATCTGTTTGTAGGTTTTTATAAATGAACAGTTTCTAGAACTGATGCCAAATATTTAATCACGCAAAGAAATGATGTAAATGCAGAACAATAAGCCCTTTGTTGCCACAGAAATAATCACACAATTGCCCTGAATTCTGATGCCAGTGCATATTTGGCAGGACTGACGGCCACTCTACATCTTTGTTTTTTAAAAACAACATATATATATATATATATATATATATATATATATATATATATATATATATATATATATATATATATATATATTTAGCTCAAAGAGTCCATAATCGAGTTTCTGGTGTGTGTGGTGTGTGTGACTAGATTTCTAGATAAGTAAGCCTGGTTTCCATGGCATCGAAAGCCTATAAGGTTACAAAAAAGTTTGTGTGAATCAATTCGCAAGCGTTCCACCGAGAAACTATATATATATAATATATACTATAGATATATTATATATAAATATTATATATATATATATATATATATACACACACACACACACACACACATACACACACACACATATTGTTTGAAAGATTAAAGACCATTCCGCAAGCTTCCATCAAACTCTTGACAACATATCTCAAACATTATGTGAAGGGGTTTCATTCACAATTTAATAATAAACTTTTCGGTAATGACCAAAGCTACTAAGAAGCTATCTTCAAAAACTTTAGAACCTAAGTGATGACTAAAGGACCTAAGTGAGGACTTTATTCTTAGCTAATTAGACATTGTTATATAGAGAGTAACAGGTTGCCATGCATATCAATGGTGAGCCCTTTATATTTTGTACATATTTAACATTTACATATTTAAATATCACTACAGGGAGGTTTTGGCTGTGACAGTTATGCTAGAGTTTGATCAATCTTTGTAGATCACATAGCAGGGTCATTTAATTTTAAATATTGCTTTCTATTTGTTCTTCATAGTGTATGCATTTTCTCTAAGGCAATTTTAATTGAATGCAGTGTGTTTTGTTTCTAGTGGGGACCCTGACAAATGTGACATCTGGGGGAACTCTCCTTTACACCATGCTGCAACTAATGGGCACATGCACATCATCACTTTCCTGGTGAACTTCGGCGCCAATGTCTTCTCCCTGGACAATGACTTTCACACCCCGATGGACGTGGCTGCATCCAAGGACCGCATGGACTGCGTTCGTTTTCTAGATGCCGCAGCAACCAAGCAGATTGCCCAGAACCCCAAAAAAGTGGCCAAGCAGAAGGAACAGGCCACCAAGGAGGCAATGAAGAATGTCAAGATCTGTGAGAAGGTCCAGCAGAAGCACGAGAGCAAAATGAACAAGCTCTACCAGCGGGAACATCAATTGTCCCACGCTGGGTCTGTGGGGTCCTCCATTGGGACAGGGACGATTAACGGCGTCAACGAGCAGTTCTCCAAACTCATTGCCGCTGAAGCCTCTGGCACTTTGACCTCCAGGATCAAGGGGACCCTGCAGAAGAAGCTTGGGAAGGGGAGGAACACAGTGGGGCGGCAGGTGGGAGACAACGTCATCTTTGTGAAGCAGGAGAACGGCACCCTGGGGCGGACCAATGTCATGGATGTCTTTAATGAGCATGAAGAGAATGAAGAGGAGCAGGAAAGAGGACTCTCTGACCAGGACAGAAAGGGCGACTCTCAGAATAGCACCACAGGGCAGAAAGATTCAATTTTCAACCGACCTGGCTTGGGACACATGGTGTTCAGAAGAAACTTCACCATGGGCTTGACGGCAGAGCATGAAGAGATTTCCTACAACACCGAGAATGAAGACATCGGCTTTCGGATACGGGATGAGCTCTTTCAGTCGGAAGCCAGAGAGGAAGCCGACGAGGGTTACGAAGAGAAGGACACAAACCTGCCCTGGAATGAGGACGAGATCGGACTTGAAGATGAGGAGGAGACCTCCAGCCTTGCTGCCTTCCTGGCCTCGCTCAACCTGGTGGAGTTCGTCCCTATCTTCAACCGGGAGCAGCTGGACCTGGAGGCCCTCATGCTCTGCTCCGACGAGGATCTCAGAAGCATCCAAATCCAGCTCGGGCCGCGCAAGAAGATCTTAGAGGCAGCCGGGCGCAGGAAGAGGGCCCTGACCCAGCCCAGCACAATGGTGGACAGTCTGCTCTGATGTGCGGAAATCGCAGTTATCAG
The DNA here is from genome assembly GCF_017654505.1 of Polyodon spathula. Classification (NCBI taxonomy): domain Eukaryota; kingdom Metazoa; phylum Chordata; class Actinopteri; order Acipenseriformes; family Polyodontidae; genus Polyodon; species Polyodon spathula. Next base: position 11,628,766 of record NC_054559.1, on the reverse strand, counting down.
AGATGGAATTCCACTGGAGGGTGATGTACAGTCTAAATCAGGGAGGGCAACTCTGGCCTTCCCAGATCCGGTATATGTTCCAACTATTTTTATAATTGCTTAATTGAACCAATTAAACCTCCATCAAGGTCTCAAAGCAGTTATTGATTTCTTTATACCTGTTAAAACTAGTCTAGCTGTGCTCTAGGCAGTGAAGCTTCAAGCCTTGAAGAGGAAGAGGAGTAAAGGAAGATCACCCTTTTTTTTCAAACTCCAAGCTTCTGAGCTTCTGTCTTATGCTAGACAGTCCTTGGTTTAGCAATAAGACTGCGGTGACTAAAGTGAATAGCACACTTTTTACTAAATTTGGCAATTTGTTCTTTTGATCTTTTGCAACATAGTAACACAGCTTAAAAAATAATCGACTTAACTTTATATTAACCATACTGATAAATAATTAAAATTGTCAATTGTTATATATATATATATATATATATATATATATATATATATATATATATATATATATAGCACTGTGTGGAATCCCCCGTGAATTGACTCAGCTTAGTATCTGTTTGTCCAAGGATTAACCCTGTAAATATGTGGTTGCTGCAATCCAAGTTCGTTGCCTGGTGTCTAAGCATATGCCTGGTGCTCTAAAAAAAAAAAAAAAACCCAGTCGTGTTTTATCCCAAGAAATATTCTGCTAGTTGTTTACTGCATTTTGTTTCAACTGCGTTCCACTGGGACACACAAAGCACAGGGTGGCTGTGGTTAATGAGCAGGATCGTCACTGGTTTTATGGCTGACTGCACAATAGACTTTGACCGGTTTAACAGCAGGTACTCATTCACATGAGGATAGCGATTAACACTATACACCCATCATAACCTTTCACAAAACTGTGGCATGGAGGTTGTAATAAAAACCTGTCACTGTAACACATCAACACAGAAAGCAGCCCATAACTTAGTTTTGTCATGATCTGTCTTGTATTTCTTCAACCTGTGAACCTCAGTAAGAGTACACTAATGAGTCACCTATACAAGGAAACAATGGGCCACATTCACAAAGCATTTACTCAAAAATGCAACATTTTAGTGCATATACGTGCGATTTATATCAAAAATATATATATATATAACGTTATATAATATATATATATATATATATATATATATATATATATATATAATATATACACACACACACACACACACACACACACATATATATACACACATATATATACACATACAACATAATGTTGCATACGTTACTTGACTAGCAAAAGAAAACGTAAGGATTTTTTTTTCTTAAAATAAGGTTATTTTGCAACAGAATTTTTCTTTTCTAAAACAAAACAAAGAAACGTCACACTAGAGCAAATGCTAAATCAATCTGGCTTAAAATACAGGTTTCCTGCTCACACACTTTTTAAATCATTTTAATAAAAATATCAAGGGGAATTGTTTCTTTAGAAACATCTTTTTAATAGTCCTCCGCAACTTCTTTAGTATTTTGTTCTCTTCTGTGGAATACTTCACAAATAATTTCCTGGTCATATGTGATGTTCAAGTAATTCCTGTGTATTCATTGTTATCAGTACTGTATAAGTCATTTAATTTGTTCCAATTGTTGCTGTTTGGTACATAAATGTGTAAACTTCTTTCAGTTGTGTATTGTCTGCAAAAAAATAGCAGAATTTAAAATAAAAAAAATTCTACAACTTTTATCATCAGTTGCTTTATTTATTGCTGCAGCTATTGCTGAATTAGTTGATAAACGTGACAAATGTGGTTTATGAGAAAATGCCTGATCATCTATCAAAAGATGATCAGGCAAGTATAGAAATATAGAATAAAGTAAACAGTATACAAGTTTAAACAGCATAAATTAGCTTTTTAATCATGTGCAGATAACAGTTGTTTGTCATGGTATTATATAACTTGATTCTAAAGTACAAGAATGTTAGAAATGAAGAGTTCTACGGTGATATACGAGAAACAAACAGTATGTTTGATTAATTGTTAATTGTTAATTGTTTCCTGTGCATGTAAGACCTACAGCTGTAGGGGTATGAAGGATGTTCAAAGACCGTTAATGAGAGAAGAGGGTGACAAGACTGAGATGACGTAAAAGGAAGAGTCATAGAGTTTGGACGGGATGACCTTCAGGCAGCCACCAGGTGTACCGCTCCACCATGGCATCTTCACTGCTGAGTGTTCCAGGAGTCAAACACCAGTTTTGCAGCAACAGCATCTTGAATACCCATTCCTACAGCATA